>NC_058034.1:5402021-5708507 GCF_019176455.1 Solea senegalensis | reverse complement strand
TTTTGGATCATATGTTATTTTATGTTTTTCTTTTTCTGAGATATAATCCTATGATTTGACCAGTATCGCAGTTGAGGTTCAATAGTTGAGGAGGAAAATATTGTAGTGTATATTTTAAATATAGAATTATGCTGTGGTGTTCCTATGTTGCCATTATTGCTAGTCCATAAATATAACAATTACATCTCTATTGTACTGGTGTAGGGGTGAGAATCATAGGGTACCTCACGATACGTGGTCCATGATACCAATAATACCGCGATACAACAATTCTGTGATAACCACTATACTGCAAGACAATTATATAGCGATACATCCAGATATCGGTCAAACTAAAGGAAACAAAAAGTCTGTGAAAAGTTGGATTTCTCCATTTATTCACAGTAGAGAACAAAGTGCGTAAAGTCTATGCATTAAACGTGGATGAGGCATCCCTTAATGTAGTATTCTCCACCATTATTCCGCTGCAAACTCCCTCTTCTAAGGCCAGGTAACGTCCGCTCCAAGATTCCCTCATTCATTTGAGCAGCACCACCGTAAGGAGACATGAAGTAGCAATGTAGTGAGTCAAATTGGCAGGGACTGTTTACTTTCAAATTACTTAATTAAATTACTTAATTAATTAAAAAGATCGAAAAAAAAGTTAATTAAAAGATCAATATTTCACCTGGTTTATCGATGATTGTATTGCACAAGGAAGGATGACAATATATCACCAAATTGATCTCCCCCTAAAGTGTTGGCCCTGTGCTAGACTGGCGATTGGGATTGGAGGATAACAGTGGCAGACAATGAACAAATCAAATAATGACATTCTTTACATGGACACGATCACAGAGCTCTTGTGTAAGCATGAGCTCTTAGTTGTGAGACACTGAAATTACATCAAAGCAGCCCATTTGTGCATTAACAGCACTGATCTCAAACAAAGTCAGCCAATGATTTGTGTCACATCAGAGACAAATAGGAGTCATCGTGTCCCGCCCTTCACAGTGACACTTCAAATTGCAGCTCACACTTACACAGTGATGTAAAACAAAACCTACACACTAACAAATGATTTGTTTCTGACATAAAAACATCCCCCCACAAAATAAAAACAAATATTTTTTAATGTCATTTTTAATATATGGACACTAGATGTTAGTTAAAGCACTGAAGCAATGTAATAAATATTTGACTACACCTTAGTGTCTTTTTCTCTCTCTCTCTCAGAAACCACTTTAAGAAATAATATCCAGCGCACGTCTTTTTGATGGCAGTTACATGCAGCGATCGCTACGGCTTCAGCTGTAAGCAGCAGCCTATAAAGTCAGGAGCTGGCAGAGACAACAAGCAATTCATGGTTATTAAAATTTAAAATTAAAATTCTAAATAATAGAAGAGCAGCGTACAGCCTCAAGTAAACTTTAGCAGCGCCGTGGATCAGATCAATCATGGAAATAACCTTTTAAACTTAAGTTATGATTTTATTTTCATAAGCAGCTCATACAGAATGTTGTCTTAACTTTAGAACTGACAAACACTGGTGTATATTACAGCTTTTTCTTTTCTTTTCTTTTTAACCTCCAGTTTGATTAATGATCAAATTGGTTGCCAGAATATATATATATTTTTTTAGAAGAGAACAGACTAGTGAGGATATCAGCAACTATATAGTATCTGTATACTTTTATAAAAAGAAGAATTGAGTCAATGTAATTGTGGCTTTGTATTTTACATAGCTTTACATATATTTTAACCATAACCTTCATGATAAACAACTCTAAAAGGTATATGAATAAATTAACGGAGGGCCATAAGTGCAAAATAACAATGTATTCAGAATATTAATTAATATCACCACCATAATACAATGTAGACTGCACTAGTCTCATCTAAATGAATAAAACAAAGTAAAAATTGCAGAGTACATTACTGTGTAATCTACAGGACACCAACAAAGTCTGATTTTATAGTCAGTGCATGGTGTTATGGTGATGATAGTCACCATTATTCTCAAAAGAAAATGTCCAGGACTAATGAAAAACAATGTTTTTCTCCAAATAGGAGTTGTAGTTTTGTAGAATTTACAGGAGAGCAGTGAAGTCGGGGGTGATTCTGAAGACACTACACTATATTATGGTCATGATGATAACTAATTCTCCCAGGAATGATGAAAAATGGGGTTGCAGTCCAATCTACGGGAGACTAACGAAGTGAGAAACCATTTGAGAGACTCTACACTTTTATAAGCTGGAGATACACACTTTGTCGGTGTTGCAATTTGTACTTTAGATGAAAAAAGGTTGTAAATGATCACCACTTCAGTACATTTGTAAAGATATTCAAAGACTTGATGTGTTTACCCAGTTTAGTAACACTTTATAATAAGTGCACACTATTAAGCATTAATAAATATTGAATTCATCAATTACAACACATGAATACTCATTAGTATGTAGTTTATAAACACTGAATACACACTGACAACTCAGTTAAATGATGAGATTGTCCTTGTTAATTGTTGGGGATTAACCCACATTTTCGGGATTTCTAAGTCTTTTTAAAGACTGGGCTCTGTGAAGCGGATCGGCACTTCCTTAATTTGATGTCGTCATCAGAAATCCTCACCATTCCTCTCACCACCGTAGCGCCTCCTGGTGCGGGCACTAGTCCGGGCACATCCGGTTGCGTACATTCAACCGCAGAAGAAGAAGAACTACTCTCGTTGTAGCTGCTGAGATGCAGAGCATCCACCGTGCCAGAGGGGGAGCTGTGTATCTGAGAGCTGGCCTATCTATTACGTCACTTCCAGGTACCTGGCCAATCACAGGACAGTAGGAAAGCTCTCGTTGACTGGCCAATCACAACACAGTCCACGTTCTGGGGGTGTGGTTTTGGTCTGAAACAGCGCGGCTGGCGAGAGCGTCAGTGAGGAGATATTTTGATCGCCTCGTTTGCAGCGATTAGGAGGTTTTTAACCATGAAAACAAGTTAATATATGTAAGTAGACCTCCATAACTAACATATGTGTGATACAAGCATTCTATGTCGCCTTTAAAGGCAAAAGCCCAAATAATATACTAAAAAAAAAATGAAAGGCATGAAGGGATTTATGGATAAAACATCACTCAGTCACAGTCCATGCTCAGTCACCATAAACTCCACAGAGAACTACAAATACTGACCCTTCTCTCCATCACGTCCAGCAGCATTTGGTACATTTGGACAAAACCACAGGAGACACACAATAGTGTGCTGCATATATGATGTACAGCACATTACCGATCGCTGTGCAGCTCTAAAAGCATTCAACAGGAAGAGCTTATAGTCTGTATATCTATAAATGTGCTATGTATAGCATGAAGGGCACACAGCTGCAGGAGAACAGAGGGAGATTGCTGTCAGACCAATAATCATGCTGGAGGTGGACGACACAAAATGACAAATGAGCAGGGAGCTTGTTGGAGAGTGTGTAGGTGTAGCTGAGCGCTGTGCAGAGAGGCACACAGGCCGAGGCATAACATCGACAAAGGCTCCTGAAATGGCTGCACTCGCACTGATTTCTATGCCCACTCATCGTGCTTTACATGAGAAACAACTATGTGTGTGTGTGTGGTGTGTGTCTGTAGTGTTTTGAGAACCCTGGTGAGAAAACACATTCATTTGGACAGAAAGAAATGTGTTGGTATTCATCAGTCTGTGAAGGGAAATCCTGAAGCCCCCGGCAGTGCATGGTCCATGCACACACACACACACATATATGCACAGACCATTACACACAGGGACATTCACCTGATGAAAGAGAAATAGGTGGGAAAAGAAAAGTGCATTTCATTTGTTTGAGTGAGTGGCCTTGTTAATGCAAAACTGTGATTCCATTATCTGCTCAATCTGTTGATCATTGGCCCTTTTGAAAAGGAATAATGTGAGATTGGGACGTTTATCCTATGTATTACTGTAGCCTTCAATGAGATAAACTCCTACGTAATGCTCAACCACGTTGACATGAACTAATAGGACAAATACAGGGTAATAATTAGGGTTCTACTCCATTTAGTTGGCGAAAGACAGGGTCCTGCCATTGTTCAAGTGTAAGGGGAGGTCACAAACGGCTAAAACAACAAATCTAATGGTGGCCTACAACAAATGCACATTTCTCTAACTGTATGGAGCACCGGTAGGTGTGCATGCGAGTGCTCATGTGTAATTATTTGAGCCCACATGAGGTCCATGCAGCAGCTGTGCACTCTGAGGCAACATGGGAAGACAGAAGAAGATGGACGACAGGCACTGTGTGTCTCCGTATAATACGCACATCATAATATTGCCACAGTTCGACTCGCAAAGATGTGACGTCAGCGACTAACGCAGATTGATATGAAACACTCGTTTAAAGACGCCACATGGGAAAGTAATTACAATGACGGTTCAGAGTGACATTCTTGGACAGTGTAGACTCAATGACACAGTGGGATGATTAAGAATGTGTCTTTCCATGCGCCATGAATCTTTAATGGGTGAGAACTGTTTCCGGGCTTATGGATGTAAAGACTTCTACGGAGAAGAGCTAAATAATTAACGATGTTATGCTGCATAGTAATGACCCACTAACATGGAGACTTTGACCTTACCTGGAGCTAAAGTAGCCTCATATACAGTATACACACTGAGCTTCCACTTACACCGCCATGAAACTTCTAAAACTATTTTTTTCTGTGCTATAAGTCTTAACTGAGGTGTTAAAAATGAAGATATGTGCGACACTCCTCAGTCCATTTATTCAGAGTAACATTCCTCCTCTGTCTTTTGGAAATAACAACGCCTGTGATGTGTCCTTTGTAGAACATAATTATAGACATAAATCATTATACAGAAGGTATGTGGACTGCCAAATACCTCATAATTATCAGCATGACATTATAAAAATAACATCTATTCTAATGAGGTCATTCATCACTCTAATTAATGTCATTCTCTGAAACAATGTGGAGTTATAAAAGGTAATTCTTTTCTTAATTAATATATAGTCAAATGCAGCAAAGGTGATCAAAAATGTAATCAGAGCCTGTGGTGTTCGGGGAGAAGCTGGAGTTCAGTTGTTATTGTGTCATTCATCACGGTTATATGACAGTGGGGTCTGGAGAGTCTCTCATGCATTGTCTTGGTTCTTTCTTTCAAATGAAAAAAAATTGTGGGACCATTTTTCTCGACACTTGTTTCAACTACAGTTTCAAATTTAAAGGTTAACAAAAAACATGTGACTGCTTTGTAACTTCCAATTTTGTGAAAACTGTGACCATGAAAACCTTTACCTGCACCAAGGAGGTTGTGTTTTTAGCCACCTATTGTATATTTGTTAGCATAAATACAGTATATATATAAAAAACAGCTGAATCAGTCTTTAAATTTCCAAAACACTGCAAATAAGGGCATTTTTTTCAACATTTTAATACATTTTTCAGGGGGATATTATTAGTTGTATGTATCTATATGTGGCACAGCACCCACCACGACCCTCAGGTGGAGGAGAAAGCAGTAGTAAATAGATAGATGGATATTGATTATCATTGTCAAAATCTTCTGAAAAGAATAACATACAGAACCAAATATGACACTTTTCTCTTTTATTATGATTTTATAACGAAAATCATCCAATATAAGTCGTATAGAAGGACAATTTGGACTGTAGAGCAAACCAAATCTGACTGTCTTTTTTTATTTATTCCCTTCTACTGAGGCACGTTTACAGCTTAAAGTTAAAACAAATATGAGGGTTGCTTCCTACACAACATCTCCCACATACACACAGACCCTGCAAGCACAGTCGGGTTGTGTTAACACAAAGGGATCCGTGGCTCAAAAGCACATTAAGTTCGACGCTGCTCTCTGAAGAGCCACAGGCCATTACTGTGATGCAGGGTGACACATCGTCCCCCGTCACACTCTGTGATGCCAGTCATGGCTTGCAAAACCCTCAGCATTGTTTTCCTCTCAACATGCAACCTCACACACAACGTTCACTAACAGCAATTCCTTAATGTGCTCCTCACACTTAGGCCTATTAAACGGCTGGCAGACTTACTCACTCCTCTGTTTGTTTATTTGAAGGCCTCATGAGACTTGGAGAGCTCACACTGAAAAGACTAATGACAATAAAAACAAATTTTGTGTTTAGGGTAAAAATCCTTAAAAAAATAAATCCACTAAATATGGTATGGATTACATCCAGGGTTCTCAAACTGTGGTATGTGTACCACCGGTGGTACGTGAGCTTCCTCTGGTGGTACTTGGAGGAAAATGCTGTTTTACTGTATAGAGCAGGGTATGTGATCAGAGTGGAGCTGAAGAAATTGAGTGAGTAGAAAATTAAACAAGTGACAAAGAAATAATAGTAAATAAAAATGTATTAATCTAATTTCTCTATTCTAGTGTGTGAATATATGTGAGGAAGAGGAGGATGATGAGAGCAAATTATCTTATTGGGAATAAATCTGCTCCTGACTTTGCTCGACCCATTTACGCCATTGTTCTTTTAATGTTGGTAATAATGGTGTTACTTCAAGTATACTTTAAAAATAATCTCAGGTGGGACTTGGTATAAAAGGTTTGAGAATCACTGGACGACATTATAGAAACAAAAATCATGAACATTTATCCATTTTTATATCTTCCAGTATATCTTTATTTATATCTAACATGTTTTGCCCATCACTTGTGTTCACAGAGGTAATTTTAGGTGCAGGCTCATTAAGTGCGAGTTGCAAACTACACTGTTCATGCTCACTTGTTGTATCAAAACAGGATACAGTGTGTCAGTCCTGTCATCTTGATCTGTGCAAGACAATAAATGTGCATATTTCCCAAAACATGCTATGACATTTCTTTTTGGTTTATCTTTGTTTCCTTAAATTTAATGGCAATCATGTGACTTTAAAAGTAGGGGAAAAAATGACAATATGGAGGCATCGAGAACAGTTGTGGCCTTGTGGTCTTTTACTTTTGGACAAGACGACATGATTGTCACCCATCAGTCACCTACGAACTTTTCAGCCTGAATGCCACATGACCACCCTCCTCTTTAAGGCCCCCTGTCAATCAACCAGCAATCCCTCTGGACCCGTCGCAACCTTTTAGGCTACATGACTTCAGCAGGGATAAGAAGTGACAGACCACCAGGAGGGGGAGAAAATAACTGGGGAATTAGGTGGACAAATGGATCATTCAGGTTGAACAGACCTAACATTTTCATTTGGCTTTGTTCAAATGCTTTGCACATGAAAATAAACTTTAAGAAATGATAGGTTTATCGATAGATTCAGATGACGTGACTGGATGGAGTCACTGACCCATCAGAACCAGAGGCCATGAAAACATCCCCAAAATTGCTTCATACATCACGTTTAAGAACATGTACATTAAGCCTATGCTCAGCAACCAAATTAACCGTCAACTAGTTTTATAATCGCTTAATCTGGTTGAGTGTTTTTCAACTTCTTAAACGTGAGTATGTTTTGGTTTTCTTGCTCCATATAAGAAAGAAATCATTAAAACTGAATATTGTTTTGTTTGTGGACAAAACAAGACATTTGAGAACATCATCATTTCCAGGTTTCAGAAACACTGATCATCATTTTTATGACATTTTATGGATCAAACGAGTGATCGATTAATCGAGAAATAATCCACAGATGAATGATTATGAAAGTAATCGTTAGTTGCAGCCATACTCTGCAGTCTGAATTATGCTGGTTAAATATTCTGAGTGACGAACCATTTATGTTGTTTTCCCTCCTTTCTAATGACTTATACAGCAAACTCCAATGATCCTAAATTTACATAAACAATGGCAATTCATCATCTAGCTTCAGTGCTAATGGTAAAATAAACAAATACTGGGTCATTTCAGTGCACGGTTATCCAATGTAAGTTAGAGGAATAATTCAAAAAGGCTGACTCCAGTCTCCATTTCCCATAGAGGTAATAGTCTTTAATAAGAGTCACGCTTGAATGGCTATAGCTACTGTGTTTGCAGCCAAATTAAAGTCACTTTCATTTCGGGTTCATTTCTGTCATAAATTTCTCGGTGTTTATCTGGGTCACAAATGCACTTTGAAGTTTGAGACTCTTACAGCCAGTCAGACAAAGACACAGAGCGGTGGAGGTGAGTGTGATCAGTATCCCTGCTGGCTTCTATTTCTTGCCTGGCTGGCCTGTCTGTCGTGTCACCAGTCATCACTTCAGCCCAGGCTCTTTCCACGCCAACTGGCTCCACTCTCCCTCGCTCACACACACACACACACAGAGACGGGGCATATTAGGCCGGCATCACACAACAACATCACAAGCTTACTGCACACTTGTTTGCACTTCACATCATCATCACATACACACGCACGTATGCGTGCGCTCAGAGTTTTATGTGTCCCGGTTTACTCATGAAAACAGATGATTGCACAGAAATACAGGAACAGACAGGCATACATATTTGTCACTCTCAATCTCTCACACACACACACACACACACACACACACACAGGATTGTGTGTTAGTATCCAGGGGACACTGACCTTTTACAAAACTCTTTGTTTGCCAATATCTCTGAATGGAAAGCAGCCAAAAACAGAAGGAGGGGTCTCTACGGCTTCTCACTATAAACGACAAACTCTCATTCTATATTCATACTTCGACACTTGCAGTGTCCTTTTTCCTCCCTCAAGGTTGACAGCCTGTTCGACGCATCACTCGTCTACAACTGCTGGAGTCGGCTCTAATCCGTCTTGAAGCCTGCAGGCTCCGTGTCCTTCTCATTAGCTTCATTAAAAAGATCCCTGTCCTCTCTACTTCCCTTTCACTGTCTGCTGCCTGCTCATCAACCTGGCCAATTGCAACCAATTATCTGGAGTCACCGAGTATCTAAGAGAGGGGTCACACATGCACCACAGTTTCCTCTTCCCATCAGAAGGAAAGTGAGAAATGTCATCTGTACGTGTAAGATGCCACGCCACTCATGTAGGAGTCAAACACTGGGGCAAGAAACATGAGCGCACACCGTGTAACTATATACAGAGCTCCGAACATCCATTGAGATTCATTTCTCAAATTTTACATGATTGGTGGGGTTAGAGTTTCAGGCAGCAATCTAATACTGTCCTCCAGGTCCCTTGAGAAAGAGTCTGAATAGCAGTGCGAGCTATAGCGAGCAAACAGGGGGGGGCGGTGTGCAAATTGAAAGTAATCTTCAGGCCTGGATGGCTGGATTCACGTTGATTCATAATTCATCACTCGACAGCAGTGAGGTGGAGAAAGTTTTGCTCACGTAGTAAACTAGGAAGGGACATCTCTGAGAGGCATTGATGGAATCAGACGGATCGACCTCTGTGTTGTTTGAGGTCCCAGGTGAGAACGACAGGAAGACAGATGGAGCCCAGTGCGGGAGTCTGCATATTTCACATCGCATTAGACCCTACAGCTGAACATCCACGATGTTCACGAGATTAGCCAACTGTGCCAGGGTGAGTCTAACACAAACAATCGTACGCCTAATATGAAAGCTTCTCCAGTGTCACCAGCTCAGGCTTTCATAAAGCCCCTGTCCAGGGTCTATCCCGCCTTTCGCACCGGCGACGCCCAGCGGCCGCCCGACCCTAATGTGGAGAAGAAAGCGGTAAAAGATGGATGGATGTTAATCCAACTAAAACTGATGTGCGTCTGAATGAAAGTGTAATAAATCAAATTTCGGAGTAACACACCCAGATTAAGAGTCGAATTACAAATGCATGTACACCATCACTCAGACTCAAGCTGGCCTATGCACTGTATGCATGCTCCACAGTTGCCACTGCCCCATCTTTTATCGGGTAATAATAGAAGACGCTGGTACACAGAAGACAACAGAGACAAAAACATGCAAAAATCCAGTAGGGATGGCCATGAATATTAGATTATTACTTATTTTATTCAAAACTGTTAACGAGACTACTTATAACTAAGACTGTTTTATCAATTGCACTTACACAAGGCGGCAGCAGCACTAAGCATTCAGGTTAGGACGTGATGAAGAGGTTTATTGACTGCATGTTGAAGCCGCAGCTTTAAGATCAAGACACTGTGGGCCCTGCATTACTTTCACAGGCCTTTTCATGTGTTCATGTGTGAATCCTTTATTTAACCAGGTAAGAAAAATCTCTTTTTTAAGTGAGACCTGGCCAAGACGGCAGCATCAGCAGCAGCACATTTAAAAGTCACATCATAGACAGACAAAACAAAACACAACCACTACAACACAAACAAACTTTTAATTTAAATAAATCTTATTTACGTTTATCTCAAATAGATTTAAATTCCCTTGGGGTTCAGACATTTTCTCGTCCTTTCAAAAATTGGTCCAGGATGACGGGGCAGAGTATTTATGTAAGGCCAGATGGCTTAGGTCCAAAATGTACTTAAATTTAAGATAATCCTAAACACGGGACTATGTTAACATCAATTTAATTTGTTTCTTGTCAGACAGGAAGTGTATAACAAGTTTGCATCTGTTGTATTTGTTGTTATTAAAAAATATCAATTACACACTCTTTATCATGTAAATCTCTGGAAAGGCACCGCGACACAATCTCAGTATAATATCCTGAAAATACGACTGTCGCTGCATCTGTGTGACAATCTCTGAGGTATCACATTTCAATTGTGCTTCAGCAGACATTTTTGGAATGACGACTACACTCGTTCACCAAGGCTGATAATGACAAAGAAAAACAAAGGGCAATTATGAACGACACCCACATCAATCAACGGGAAATGCACACAGACATTTACGAGTAGATGTTTACAAAAGGAAGCGTTCTCCTCTGAAGCACACGTCTACAAGTTTACTGAGACATGAACAGATGCACTGTGAGTGGAGGTGACTTTGGTTGTCCGTGGTGTTGGCGCAAGGTCTCGCAACAGGACGGTGACTACAGTCTGACACTGGGAGGACGAAGGAGAAGAGGACGTTACCTCTAGAATATGTGTGAGAGTTGAGGGAAACATGTAATAAGGATCATAATGAATAAGGATCATACATTTTTTTGGTTGTTATTGAGACTGGAATAGCATAATGAAAAAGACATTTGAGCAGAAACTTGAAACTGGCTTGTTCCGTGTCTCTGCACTGTAACACGATGCCGAATGTTATTCCTGACCTCCCCTTCACCCCTCACTCATCCACTCATTTTCATCCGTCTTCCCTGACTGTGAGTAAACAATTGGCTAAAGGAACCTCTTTAATTCATCATAGTGCTGTGCTGTGATTGTCCTTTGTGCCACTGTTTATGTGCTTCATCTCAATAAATCCTTCCATCCACCTCCCAGGTTTTCTAATATGCAGCCAGTTTGGCTAATTGTCCCAGTTTCGTGTTTGATCATCATGGTAACAGCTCCCTCTCTCCTAAGAACAGGACATTTAGTTCCACTTTGTAACTCTCAGTTCTCTGGATGTCTCCCGATCCAGGAGTTGGAGCCACGTTCAAATGAAACAGGTGGGGTTAGGGTTAGGGTACAAAAGTATTGTCCTTCATATACTAAGCAAACTGGTCACAGGCAAATATCCTGGGATATTTGGGATGATCCACCTGTTTTAATATGTATCAACATGTCCAATGTTTCTTCACAGCTCTTTTCTATCATGTCTTTTTTCCTGAGGTTCAAATGAATATCAGAACACACTCTCGCCATTAGTTTTTGAACCAACAATCTGACATGAGCATAACAATCTCGCACAATCTGACATCAAAGTCTTGCAAAATCCACACAGAGGTTTATTTTATAAGTCTGGGTTTACACCATAACGACATTGTGATGAAATATATAAGGTCTTTTGTCTCCTTGTTTGTATGGCCTACTTTATTGCCCCACCCTCTAATACTGCGCTACTGTCTACTTTACCTCCCATGTCTCCATCTTGCAACTTTAATCTCAGAGCAGCCAGGATAGAGAGACTCTGAGAGAATCTGGGATGGCTGACAGTCAGAAACAGCCTTTGATGAAACGTGACCTTCTGTAAGTAACAAACAGAAACCCTAGTGTTTCAATTGTTTTCAAAGATGTCCTTTTACATTTGCATTCTTCTGTTTGACGCATCTCACAAGGTGACAATATCAGAATATATAAAACATCCGCTGAATGTTGTGAAGTACATACAGGTCTCATGAACATGCAAGACAAATGTTTGCACACAGTTCTCATTCTCACCACGCTGAGCCTAATAATGTGAAAATAGCGAGGTCTGTGATTCGGGGGTAATTATCCGAGAGTGTTAATTACAGGAGGAATTCTGAGGCAATTATAGAATCCAAGAAAGGAGCTGGCACTGAATCTGCTCTCCCGGCACAGAAGCTGTCTCACATCACTGCAGCTAATTGTTGATTAATCTTCAAACATCCATATCACTTTGCTGCATTAAAAAAAATCCTGCACTTAAATGATTGGAGATAATCATTCATTTCTTATATTAAATATAAATGTATTAGTTCTGCACCCTTTTTTTAGCTCTTTATCTCAGTTAAATAGTGAGTTGATGCTCATCTGTTTATAGCTGTGAGCCAAAGTAGAAGAAGAAGCAGATCCTGTAACTGTACCACGTCTTCTGAGAGATTAGCTAATGCAACAATGAGCTTCTTACTAAAGAAAGGCAAGACGTCAAGCGCTTGAAGAGAAGTAGAGATGGCAAAAAAGAGTGGGTGTGAAGGTGAAAGGACAAAGAAAAAGAGAAAAAAGAGGATGTCTTTAAGAGCTGGACATTCAAAATAGCAAACAAGCAAAAATAATAGAGACAGAATGACTGATGAAAACTGAATATAAATGTGTGAAATGTTTCAGGGAAGGTGATGAGGGATTATACATCCAGGAAGAAGCATGGAGGGAGGAGAATCTGGGGAAAGGATGTCAAAATAGAGGCACTTCAGAGAAACAGACTGTAACTGTGTGTGTGATCAGATGGTTGGTTGACAGTCGCTCTCTTTAAGCTCTCTGGCATAAATCTCAACTAGAAAGCGGTTCCATCACAGAGCGTCGCTGCCGTCCATGAGACAACTCTGACTAATAGGAGCGCCTAATAGCAGGGCGTGCACAACGACGGTACATTTGCAAATGTGTCTGTATAAATTGGGCAAATAAAAGAAAAAGAACAAGAGAAAAGAAATCCAGGTTGTCAGCTTCTGTGATGAAGGCTTACGGAGAGAACACAGAAGGAAGGCGAACGAGAGGAAGAGCGAGTGCAGAGAGGGAGGAGAGAGTGACTCAGCTGCCCTCCCTCAAGGAGTAAGAGAAGGAAAGCATGGAGGAAGTGCAGAGGAGGGGTGTTTATGCTCCCTCTGCTCTTCACAGACATCATCTGAAAAATTCAGAAATAAAAAGAGAGGCCAAAACGGGAGCCGTGCAAACCTTCAAGGGTAATTTTACAAACCACAACTGCCCCTGACGTAGGAGTGACGGTGTCCTTAGAGAGGATCACCACACAATATCACCAACAGGGCGATTATGACATCATGGCCACAGACATGGCATGTGATGGAGCCTCATCAGCATGGATGTATTCTAAGAACTGGATAGAGCTCCTCTCCTTCATTCTTATGAAGCTGTTCACTCATAGAACGCAGAAAAGGTTTATGACTTCTGCGTTTATTACCAGGTTGTGTGTAGAGCATGTAGTGTTACTCCCACAATGCCTCTGGGCTCTGTGACTGAGCTGTCCATGTTCTCTACTTGCGCAACGTTCATGAACAGCCAAAGGCATGATGGGAGTAACACAGTAACAGCTGCGGTGAAGGAAGATCTGTCGGCGCTTACTGTGACATTAGATGTTATATATAATATAAGATGTTTTTACAAGGTTAGATTTTGTCGATAATGTCTTTTAAAAACGTTAGTCCGCCTCAGCTCTTCATTGCACTGATATGTACTGTGTGATAATAATCGAAGGTGCAGTAAACAAAACCACAAAATACACCGTACATCGTGAAATATTTTTATATTTATTGGATGTTTATTTGACATCATCAAATTTATAGGGTAAACACATATTTAATATTTACACAACAGTTTCATTGTCCACAAATAAAGCTCACTATTATTATTATGATTATGACATTGATATAATATCAATTTACTGATCATGAAATATTAAAATAAAGTCAGGCCAGAAAACCTGCAGGCTAACATGATCAAATGATTAAGATAAATAATGTTTGCATATCGTACGGCGTTCAGCATTTCCCGAGCAATTAGCGACGTTCATGGCCACGCTTTGGTGTGATCGTACCCAGCTGTGAAACTCCATGAATTAAAAATATAGAATATAAAGATCTATAAATGTCTATGTCCATGTCTCGATGTGAACAGGGAAAATTACTTTTGGAGTAGTTTTTGTTGCAGTACCACGAGTGGCCACTGGAAAACATTTGCAGTGGTGCTCTATCCAGTTCTTATAAAGCGTCTATCCACAGTCTTTAGTTCCAGCTACGTGCACCAAGTAATTGGGTCCTGCCTGCACATTAAACATAGATCTGTTATGACTTCCCACAGGAACTCAGTATTGAATACACTGGGATGAAACGGCATCGCAGATAGAGTTCGAAATAAACTGCAGTGCACAAAAAAAAAAATAAATCTCTGCAAACAAACACAACCAGGGCTACACATGAAAGTACAAATTATTTACAGGGTCCTTTGAAAGTGTTTAGTCTGACATTTGTTGTGAGAGGCAGAGGAAGGGTAAAGACAACGTTCTTTGAAGGAAAGCCGATGGTGCTCAATGTCAGGGACGTGGGGAGAGAAAGGCAAGGTTGAAAGAGGTGAGGCTGGTTCTGACCGAGTGCTATCATTCAGGCTCGCTGACATGCACACAGGCTCGTCCCCTGTGATTCTCTGATCAATGTTTTGGTTTTTTTCTTGAAAGAAAAGAAATATGAATGAATTAATAATGTATTTCTAACGATGACAGGCTTGAGCACAGAATGATCCCCCTGCAACACTGTCCCACTGTGACTCTTCTGGGCCCCGTGATAAATTCATAAGGTTCCCCTGATATCCACAAGCGGCTCATCCTCTTCACACCAGTTAAAGCCAGCGGAAAGTGACAGGAGGACATGAAGAAATACACAGACGTGTTTATCACATGCACTGGATATTCATAGACAACACAAAACCACAGATTGTGATATACACCGACAAGCAGCATGCAGCCAGCCTTCACGTATATAAACGACTACTGTGCGACAGCTACTTTACAAGTATAGAGTCTATAATGCCCCAAACAACAGTGGAGATACTCGACACAGGTGTGAGTCTGTTCAAAGCACAGAACAAACACTTCTGACAGACGAGTCCAACGCGTATGTTCCCAGAGAGAGGGACAGGAAGACGAAAGGAAGACGGCAAGGGAGGAAGAGGAGCCAAGGTCTGTTGAGCAGAACCTCGTCACACCCATCTGTCAAGGTTACAGCTGCAGATTTATTAGCTCAAATGGTGCAGAAACAAAACAAAGATTTTCTCCAGGCACCGACGTCCTTTTACAAATGAAAGGCCAGAAAAAGCGAATGCCTAAAAACACACTTATGCTGCAGCTCCACACAAAAACACACAACATTATGCCTTTTCTTTTTATAGCTGACACTATCATTCTTCAAACACTTCACTCAGCCTCTCTTCAAACTGTATTATGGCACAACTTCATATTGAAATTATCACCAAAATAATCTCAGATTTGTTTTGTCACATACTGGGTCAGCTGGGAAAGCTCAGTTTAAATCAGCACCTCCCTAGTAAAGTTCTGGCCTACATTTTTATGTCAGCAGGTCTTAACACCTTTAAGCTCAAATGCACCGACGAACACAGAAGAACATCCTGGATATTACGGATGATGTAAAATGTAATGATGTTCAGTTTTTTCATGAAAATAAGATGATCATATCAGAATATTTGTCAAAATAATTACAACATAATTGTTTTACCCTGTCGTGCAAACTCTCGTCCAAGAGAATTGTCTTCAAGAAGACGTGAGAAGGCCTCGGTCTAAAAGAACCTTCTGCCGTGGAAGGTTCTTCATTATCCCTCTTTTAAAGACGGTCCTTCAGAGGCCTCTTGGAGGAGAGGTGAACTTTAATCCAGTCCCGTTGCCTTTATCTATTCTCCTGAGGATACAAAGCCTTGGATGTCCCGAGATAATAACAACAAACCATAATTTCCCAGCAGCTTTCACTGAGGCTTTACAGTGGAAGGACACCGAGCTGAAGAGAATACAGAAAACTTAGAACCAGCTCGTCACTGAGAAAGTGAGGCAGACACGTTTTTCAAAATCGAAGGCAGACCAGCTCCTTGGAGATCTTGCATCATGTCTTTCCTCTGAGGTGCTGGAGAATTATGGAAGCGTAGAGACATCTAAGGGCAACAGAGAACAACAGATGCCGAAATTCCAAACGCTACAGTCAAGACACGGCAGGAAAGTGAAGAAGATGGATAAAAAGGTAAAACTCCAGCAAGTCCAGTTGTCTATAAACTCTTGAGGATATAATGACCCAGATAACTGAAAAACCTCAGATATTTGCATTCTGCTTATTATCAATTACTTTTGCCATTTGTTTGCTTCTTCTCTCTCTCTCTCTCTCTCTCTCTATCTATCTATCTATCTATCTATCTATCTATCTATCTATCTATCTATCTATCTATCTATCTATCTATCTATCTATCTATCTATCTATCTATCTATCTATATATATACATATACATATATATATATACATATATATATATATATATATATATACATATACATATACATATATATATATACATATACATATATATATATACATATACATATACATATACATATATATATATATACATATATACATATATATATATATATATATATATATATACATATACATATACATATATATATATATATATATATACATATATATATATATACACATATATATTCAAGGCTTTTTCAGCGCTGCTAAAACCCTGGTTTTTATAACTAAATCACATTTCACATAATTTCAAGACAATTTCAAGGCAGTTTCAGCTGCACTTTCAGGCAAAATTATGTCTCAGAGAGCGTTTAAAGCAACAGAATGTTTTTTTTATTTCATTCCCTTTAAGATATACAAACTGTGGATAGGAACATTGGAACAAAATAGGAAAAACAGACAATCACCTGGGGCTGGGAGGGGCTTATGACTCAACATTTATGATTAGCGATGTACAGATGTTTGCTCTTTCACACATGCAGCTCACGGCCAGAGACTGTTCCTGTGAGACATGCTCTCACCTACTGTAAATATTCTGTTTGGTTCAGGACAGGGTTGGTGCCAAAGTGTGAGGATTATTTAGAAACATCAGCAACACGACACTCACGTAAAAAAACAGCAAAACAAATCAAACAAAAACACATATGTCAGAACAGCCCACACTAATCTGTTCAGTCTGATACTGATCTCCACTTTGGTCAAATGATTAAGGTTCAATCAGTGGCAGAGAAGAAGATCAGAGGTTAGGGGCTGATATAAAGATGCAAAGAGACGTGAACCTTTAACCTTCATTTATACCATTAGCTCACTGGCATTCAAATGCCAACGCCTTAATGAGCTTGAGTGCAGGAAGTGGAGGGAGAAGCAGTCAGCACTTGAGGAGCTCCACAAATAAAAATACTGACATGTATCTTGTGTGCTGGAATATCTATTCTTGCCCATCACATTAATCTTCATCTAAATGCATTATCATCACCTTGCAAGTAGGCGACATGCTCAGCTGAGTCAGACCGACTGTCGACGACAGAGCCCTTTTGAGGGATGATTAATTCATCCACTGCTTAATACCCTTGCACGGTGTTAACTGTGCTCAACCACAATACGCAAAGGTTTCATTAGAGTCAAAGTCATTAGTTGGTTCAGGACTGTGGGGACACACAATAATGCTACTATTTATTGACACACATTTAAAAATCAATTAGAAGAGGCTGGTGTGTGTGTGTGTGTGTGTGCTCTATGTACCCAAGTTTGAGGGTCATTGTGTCAAAGTGTTGGGGTTAAACGTTTAGTTATGATGTGAGTGGACAACTTTAGGCTGAAAACTATCATTGTGAGGACATACTGTACACATTCAGAGGGCTTTTTGAGGGTTAAAACCTTACAATTAGGTGTAAAGTTGGGTCAGATTATTGTTAAAAAGGTAACAGAGTTAACCATGTGGGACCACAAATCCGGACAAACGTAGAAGATGGTGTTAATATTGGTTTAACGATAAAAATGGGTGCTTGAAAAAAAACAAAGGGGTTTGTTATAAGGTTAAGGAATTAGAAGGTGAGACTGCAGATTGCAACAAGCCAAGGACTCCTCTGCTCATCCCTCCCTTTAAGGAAGCTATGGTATAATAGTACACTCTTTCATAATTCTTGCTTTAAATCATGAAACACATCCATGGTGTTCACATTTAGACACTGCATCCATAAAGCCGGTAGAGGATAGATAACAGATGGATGGGTGATGGATGATACATGACTGATGAGAGATAAAGGGATATTACAAATCTGCATTTGAATAATTAACCAAAGTAGTGACGTTAAATCAAAAGGTTTCAACTTACATCTGTAATGCATCAAAATCTTTGCTCAGGACCTAAAACACAGGACTCTATCAAGGACAAAACTATAAGACCGTTCAGTAATATGCATCAAACAAATAAACATGATAAACATGAAAAAGGGTCTATTTTAACTCACAGGAGCAGAGTCAAAGTTCTTTAGGGTTGGGTTTATATAACTTAGGGGTGTGGTTAGGAGTGGGAGGAATCTTGTGGGTGTGAACAAAGGCTCTTGCCTAAAGCGCATACATTTTTCTATTATACATTTATATAAACATATTTATGGTGAGGGTATTGAGTCTTATGAACATCCTCACAACTAAAGGCAGATATGTGTGTCAGAATCAGCCCGAGAACACAAACACGCTGTCCGCTTGTGTCATGTGTGTTAACCTAATCTTGTTCACGACTACATAATTGAAAGACCCTAATTAAAGATCAATCTCATGTGCGCGGCCCATGGAGAGACGCTATAAAAGATGTAACCTGAGTCAGCACACAGAACACAGGTGGGTCAACGCAGCACTTCAGCACACTGTCTGCTGTTTACTCGACTCAGCTGCTATAGTGTGGTGACAATTTTGACAAGATGTACTCGGTTTAAAACAAGAGAGAGAGAGAAAAGGCTGAATGAATTTGACAGCATTTGAGTTGTTGGTGAAAGAGATGAAACGCCATATTTTGAATCAGAGAGCTGTCTGAACATCAAAATAATTTAGTTTTGGATACGTTTTCAAAATGTTTCAGTCTGGAGGACAAGCTGTTGCCCTTCAGTGATCTGTGAGGTGACGTGAGGTCATAGCTATTTAAATTGTGCTGTATAGATTTGCAGACGCAGCCACTTTTGGACTGAGGACGATCAAATGCGGCGTCTTATTTAAGAAACTAGATTCAAAAAGGTTTAGGGCTGCATGTAAACGACCTTTGACCTGATCGTCTGCCTCCTCTAGCTTACAGTTCATCAGGAGGTCCAGGCAAATGATGCAGCAATAAAAAAAAAACACTCCGCATCTCGGGCTGAAAATAACATTTATAGGCAAAGCAGAGGGAACTTGTCCAGTGGGGTTTTTCAGTCTGATGAACCCAAATTTATTTTCAAAGGACGTTCAGATTATTTTTCTAGATTTAAGAGATGTTTCAGCTCCAAGGCGGATAAACACATCATTCCGTAAATAAACAGTTATGAGCAGAATACCTCGGTTCATTGCTGCTGAAACACTTACACAATCTTCACCGCGTCTATATGGTTTTGTCCTGATTTTAAAAAGACTAACAGCACACACGGACACACCGACAGAATGATGACTGAGGTCGGGTCAGGTTTTTTGCCTTCACACACTACCTATTTCTATTTCTGTCTGTAATATATTAATATATATAAAAAAACTATTCTTGTAATTCACCATTATAAATTTTCCATAGTGCATTCACCACAAGTTGCCAAGGCTGATACATGTTGGGAATCATTCTTCCCCATCAGGAAGCAAATGCAGCTGCTTGCATGTCGAAGTTTCTGTTTATGGACTCAAATGAGTTTTTGATAGCACATTTTCCAAACTCTACACTTGAGGGCCTCAAAGTGATGCATTTTAAAACTAAAACTGATTTCAGTGGGTGCAGCCTAAAGAAAATTATTTATTAGGAACCGTTACCCACAGTTCAAAGGGAATGGGAGATGCTAACAATGCTATGCAGTGTGCATTAGTAAACCTCTGTTAAAATCCTCTCTTCCTCTTGAGTGCACAGTGGCTGAGAGCTCAGGCAGGGCTCATGGAAATCAATTTTCTCCTGCAAATGTGAGTCATGATGCTTGATACATACCGGTAGAATATTGTTTTATGGCACAGTTGCAGCACCTCACACTGCCAGCAGCAACAGAAATACATAAAATGAAATGAGCCAGGGAGATGACAAGTGTAAACTCCCCGAATAAACTGGTGTTCATTCTATACTACAAAATGGTGCGGGGAGCCGCTTTGCTCCTGATTATGCTCAAAAGGCACATGAATTTAACATCATCAAATACCAGGTTACTCAAAAGGTTTAGACTTAAAGAACCTCGACCTGCTGAAAAGTATTCATATTGGTCCAACAGAATAAATCCAGGCCAGAAGTGGGAGATGAGTCTCTGAACTCCTCTTAAGTGTGAACGCTCTGCCTACCTCGACTCATGAGATTCTTTGGCCTTCCTTTCACTATGAAATGCCACAGCTATTTCATCACACCCTCTTTCATCCAGAGACCTCAGAAAATATAAAATATGCAGCATCCAAAGAGCAAAACACCCCTTTTTCTCACTCCGTCTCATCTGCACCGAGGCTTCTGTCCTCCTGAGTCAGTCCAGTCAAGTCACATGGGTTCAATCACGCGCTCAAACAAAGTTGTTTCATTTCTTCAAGAGAAAGAGTGACACAGGAGGAAAAGTGCAAATCAAAGTACCTGTGGTCTCTGGACTATGATTATTATAAATAGCTGTAGCAGACATAAATGTGAGCCAATATATAGTCAAATCTATTTTCTAAATTAGACAGTGGTATAATTCAAACAGCAAAAACACTTCCTGAAGATCAATGGAGTCCCCGCCATCAGAGCGCTTTTATTTCTTTGCTGCATTGTAGTGGGTTGACATATTGCTTTGGCTTTGAACCTGCTTTGAACAAAAGCTCTGTTGTTACTCGAGGTTCCATTACAGTAATTTGAATTAATGGTATCACGGTGACAAACTGCAGCACAGACGACGCGTCTTCACTGCACCACGTAGTCATTTGTCAAGAAAGTGGCTGATAAATGCCTGATATTATCTTTAAAAAAAAAAAGAAGAAAATATTAAAACAATATCCTTAAAACAGCTACAGGAATGATGAATAATACATACTGTATCTGTAAGATGACTCATGGATAAACTCTCTATATTGCTCAAAGTAATGTAGAAATTATGGAAATGATTAAAATGAACAGTAAATAGCAGTCTCTCCTTTTGAATTGCGCCGTCACTGGTCCAAACCATGAAAAAATGTCCTTTAAAAGCTGGAAACAAAGACAAGAGGAGGTGCAGGAGTCTAGTTCTCTCTCAGATTAATTGTATGTTGAAAGGTTATGGTGTAATTATTAAGCAATAACACAAAAACTACATAATAACTTGTCTTAAACAGACATTTTCCATAAAAAAGGCTTAGCATCAAATTAACATTTACATTCAGCTCATGTTGGTGAGGATGGAAAAGTCATCGTTTATGTAACAGGGATGTGTTATGAGGGAACCTGGGAACCTGACGGCGCTTTTCCATGATGCAGTTCTAGTACGACTTGGTCTGGTTACTCGTTCTGGACTTCCTGCATGACTGATTTAACGCATGTTTTCAGGATCTTTAAGTCTTTTTATCTGACCGGCGTTGTGCGATTTGAATCCTGTGTCGGACGCCACACTCAAGACTCTTCCAGTGCCGACACTCGCTGACCAATCAAATTAAATTAAGTTATCATCTAAGATCTGCATTAAAGTTATGGACCTACAGAGGAAAGGTAGAACAGGAGAGGAGAGTCTGCACACACACACAGGGTCATGACCGCTCCATGACCGCTCCATGTCCAAAGGTACCAGCAAGCAGCCAATAGCCACTCACCGCTGCACTCTTTCCCTTCTACACTTGATTCCTTTATCTTTGCCCTCCTCCTGACTCACTCTACACTCACTACCTTCGGTGTAAGTGCAGCATCGCACAGATGAGGGACGCATCTCCTCACTGCCCTCATAAATCCTCCAGAGTTGAAAATAATCAGGCTGAGCTTTGGCAGATATAAACCGAGCTTATGTCAGTATTGAGCGCAGCTGACAGCTTTATGTGTAACAGAAAGCAACAGAATAAGAAGGTGAGCGTAGGCACAGTAATGAACGACGCGAACGGGCCGGATTGTGAGCCGCACATGGACCCGTCAGCAGGCGTTTCATTACTGACACATGAATCTGTCAAACAGGGCTAAGTGGCATCTTGAGGATCATTAGGTGCTGTTGGATAATTGGGTCGACTTGAATGCGGGTTTTCTCCCTTTGATTTTTAGACAGCAATGGTGTCTGTGATTCTGTACAAGCACGCAGTAAACCATGGGACACCAATGTCACGTGATACAAGTCAAGAAATACACTATGGCATGCTTCAAGGCTGGGTGACATGGGCAAAAATGTTTAAAATCAGACAATATTGATAAATATTGTCTAAATAATGTGTGTTTTCATAATCAATAAATCTGTCGAGTAATCGCTTCATCCATAAAATGTGAGAACATTTGTTTTTCAAGCCTTGAAATGATGATGTTCTCAGATGTCACAAACCTGAATTATTCCTTTTTAATGATTTCTTAGTTACGTGAAGCAAAGAAACCAGAAAATAGTCAAATTTAAGAAGCTGAAACATTAAAAAATTAGTCATCGATTAATCGAGTAAATGTCAAATAATTACTTAAACTCCATTTAACAAAAGCAAACATTTGTGCAACACAGAAACACTTCCATTCAGCTCATGTTGGTGAGGATGGAAAAGTCATCGTTCAACAACTTGGACAGCTGGGTAAGCTAATGGAGCGCACCCTCGCGTGAACCTGTGACACTAAACATTCACAGATTCAAACTTGAACGATCAATAACATTTAAACGAAACATTGTTGAAACACAATCGAGATCGAATCACAGCGTTATAGAGACGACAAGCTACAACCTCATTTTCAACAAAAAGAGCCGGAGAAACTACAGCAATATCTCCGTGTAGTCATTAGTGACACCGGAGCACAGGGACCGGTGTGAATTATCATGTACAATAACACTGTGACATTTACACAGTGGAAGGCGGCTCTTTTTGATGAAAATGAGGTTTCAACCTCTGTCCGTCGTGCAGCGTCGGCCCTCTTGAGCCCCTTTTTGCTTACGCAGCTCTCAATGATATTTAATTTTTATTTCATGAGCACCTTATATCTATTTCGTGTCATGTCTGGAGCTCCGTATATTAGTGAATGACATTTAATCCAGCAAATCACAGTATTCCAAGGCCTAAAGACAGCCTTTTTCTTTATTTTCTCCCCCCCAGGCAACTTCATTTATTAATGGCATTAGGGATGTGAAGAGGATTTTAACTAATAGGATTAGAAAGTGTTTGAAAAACAAATGACAGACACTGGCTTTACTGTTCACCAAGCTTCATCTACAGAGACACGGATGTCCAACAACAAAGCATAGATCAAGTCTCCATGAGGTGCAACTTAGTGGAATCTTCACAGGATAAAGGTCTAATGCCTCAGTCTTTCTGGAACGATTCATCATTTCAGAGTTCAGTACTTGGAGCCATAGAAACCACAAAAAGACAGAAAACTATTAAAACTTTGATGACAGCTATGAATAACAACAGATATGCAATAACAAATATACGACACTGTTAAGTGTAGGACATCTTGTCAGCGAAGGAGCAAATTAAAGCTAAAAAAAAAAAAGCCTTAACATTTAACATTTCCATAACTGCACTGACAACTGAACAAAGCCACAACACAGACAGGAAGAGAGCCGGGAGAAGGCTGAACAAACACAGGCACAGGCTTAGATGTGTCAAACTGACGACAGGCACCGAGCCGATCACACTGAGATGACTGCAGGGATCGATCAGAGGCTGCGTTCCCCTCTCTAACCCACGCTTAGATCATTAAAATCTAATTGAGGAATGGTAACCAAAGACACACACACCCACACACACACAGACAGTGGATGTGCTTGAAAGGAAACACATACAGCACCATTTCAAGGATGACAATAGAGTAGCAGAGTGAGATTAAGAGATCTGATGTTCATCTGAGATTAAAAAACAACACACACACACACAAATTGATCCACTGGGACTGCACCATGACACAGTGATAAGAGGCTGAGGGATAAACTAGTGCCACGGTGATCACGGGTGAACCTCGCGTTCAATAGGGTGAGAGTGGACACAGGGACTCAGAGAAGACACAGCGCACATATATAATGTCTCACTGTGGTAATGGATCACAGAGAGGAATGTGTGTGTGTGTGTGTGTGTACTCAGCTTTACCTCTGTGGGACCTTTTCTGGTATCAACACTGACATTTTCAGGACAAGTTGTCCTCATGGGGACTAACGAGGCAGAGCCTCATTTCTGAGGCTCTGGTTTCAAGTAAGATGTGAACTGTGGTTTGGGTTAAACATGATCTGGTTACCCAAATAATTGCAAGTCTACAACACACTGTGCAAACCTGTGTGAGTAAGTGAGTGTATCCATTTTGGTTCCTTTTTGGTATAAACACAGAATTTGTCAGGAACTGTCGTCCTCATGGCGTCCAAAGCCTGGTCCTAATGAGACAGAACCTCATTTCTGAGGCCCTGGTTGAGGTCAGAAGTTAAGATGTGTATAGAGTTAGGTTAAGGTTAAGCATTGACTGGTTATGGTTAACGTTCAGGGAGAGAGGTTTGGTGTGGATGTCCAAATGAATGAAAGTTGATTGTCTTAAAAATAGCTGTGCTGTCCTCCACATGTGCATGTGTGTGTGTGTGTGTGTGTGTGTGTGTAGAAGTTGTCTCACCCAGGACTAGAACTTGCACAGCTCCTCTTCCACATCTGCAACTCTGTAGTGGTCTTTCTCTGCTCAGATCTTTGCAGGATAACCTTGCTCCTCCGGATTGTGCTTTTTCTTTCTCCTCCTCTTCTTCTTCTTCTTCTTCTTATTCCAACGGCAGTGACGGCAGCAGTAACAGCAGCAGGAGGACTGTGCTGCATTCGCTCGCCTTACCTTACCTTACACTCTCCTCGCAGAAGCTGATGCCGAAATATCCAGCGACACTCAAGTCTCCGCTTCTCCTGTCTGTCTGTCTGTCTGTCTGTCTGTCTGTGTCTCTCTCTCTCTCTCCTCCTTCTCCTCCTCCTCTTTTATTGTGCTATGAAAACTGCATTAGCTCTGCGCCTCTCGGCTCTCAGCTCCGTCTGTGAGACACCGGCAGCTCCGACTGATGCTGCTGCTGCTCCCGCAACTGAACCGCATGTGCAGAAGTGTCCTGGTGTGTGTGTGTGTGTGTGTGTGTTACAGAGGACCCGGCTGCTGTTAATTGGGGCTCCGCTCTCTCGCTCTATCTCGGTTTTGCGGCACGTTCACGTCCCGTGGGAGAAAACTAAAGGAGCTCCTCTCTAAAATTCGCCTCGTTTCAGCTTTCAGTCCGTGGACACTCAAACATTCTCTGCAGGGACTGCATTGACATCCACGCGCGAAGCGAAAATGACCCCAACTATAATACATAAATATCAACATATATATATATGTATATACATATATATATATACATAGATATATATGTATATATATATATATACATACATATATATATATGTATATATATATACATACATATATATACATATATATTTATTTATTTATTCATTTAATAATACTATATGGCAATTTATAAAGATTCCATGTGTAGATAGATAGATAGATAGATAGATAGATAGACAGACAGACAAATAGACAAATAGATAGATAGATTTGTCATTTGATCTTATATCTATTGATTTAACAAGCCTTTTCTTGTGTCCTACCTACATAACATCAGCCAACAAGCATGAACAACACTGGCAGTGTGAAAAGAACATTAAACTCCCTGAAATACATTTCTCATCATCAACATCTTGTGTTTGCACCTCTGCCTTGTGGGAGCTGCCTCAGAACTGTGAAACACATTTAATGCAAGCGCTGTTGAACTGTTGAATCAGTCACTACACAGTCACAGGTGACTCAGCATCTTACTACACTCCTTCTTCAATATTGCACCATTTTTCTACTTTCTGTGTCTGTTTGCTGACTTTTATTCTCATATTGATATTGACTGTAACATATTGTGTTGTGCTGTAAAAAGATGAGGTTCCAAAGCTGCAGTATACAAATCAATGGGAGGCTTTACTATGTGGACATGGAGTGTGTGTGAGCGCGTGTGTGTGTGTGTCTGAGAGAAAAACGCTGCAACAGTAAATCTTCAGTGACGTACAGCTGGAGACAGGGATCGAGCCACAAAAATCAAGAACACAATTTAGAGCCAAGTTGTAGCCACTGTACAAACTCAGCTGCAGCACATTTGTCACCACTACAGTGAGACGAGATGGAGGGAGTGTGTGTGCCAAATGTCTGAGAGTCTAATAGAGCACTAAAGGAAGCATTGTATTTCATTTCCCAGTGAGTGTAGAAAGAAGCTCAAGGTCTCATCAGGACCGATGCCAAAACCACTGATTTTTTCTAACGCCACAATAAATGGCAGGTGAAACTGCGCTGTACTGTAATTGTGCCAGAAAATATAATGTACCACAACGTCAGGGATCTTACCTGTGAAATGTCATCATAGCATGTAACTTGTAAACATGATGAAATATTTAGATGAAATGGAAATTAATCCATACATGGATCATGTTTATGCGGCATGGATCTGTGCCGCAGGTGCACCCTTATACACAACTCCTTATATGGACATCCTGGGTGTGTATGTGTGTTTATAAGTCACATATTCCGGCTTTAAAAATGTGCCTTTTTTAGTCTTCTTATGTGTTGTTGAATCAAAGTTATGATTTGTTTTATATCTCAATTTTAGTAGTGATATAAAGCAGCCATAATTGTGCAGAAGTCAGTCACAAAATAGTAGAGCTGCAACTAACGATTATTTTCATAATCGATTAATCTGTCGTTTATTTTCTCGATTCATCGATTAATCGTTTGGTGTTCAGAATATCAGAAAACCGTAAAAAAAAAATTTGATCAGTGTTCGTCAAACCTGGAAATGATGATATTCTTAAAAATTATTTTAATGATTTATTTGTTATCAAGAGCAAAGAAATGAAGAAAATATTCACATTTACGAAGCTTAAACAATCGGAAATCTTGTTTTAATCATGAAAAAAGCATCAAACTGATTATTCGATGATCAAAATAGTTGCCGATTAATTTAGTAATCGATTAATAATCGATTAATCGTTTCAGCTCTACAAAATCGACTGCTTCTCTTTTCTTTTTGTTCATAAAAACGAGCCAAGTGAACTTTGAACTGTGACGTACTTCCAAATTTCACAAATCCAATCCGATTTTTAACATTCTGAGTACTTTTTGCTCAGGTGTGTTTATATAGTTGGTCAACATGGAAAAAAAAAAGTTTTATCAGATTGCCTATAGGTTGTGCTGAAAAAAAGGATAAAATAGGATATAAGACACTCTATGTTGCATATTCTTATAGCCTCTGTATATACTGTATGTTTAAACATAGTATGGAAAGAACACATTAGTCAAATGTATCAAAGATACATTTAGAAAGAATAATTGAAAAAACTACACTGATGCATTATCCATTACAAAAGATGCATCGCCGCGCACATGAACAAGATCACATTATCATAATCAGTCTGAACTTAAAATATGTATTACACTTTTAAATAGACAGGGAACACTTCATTCATTGTTAACTAAAAGTGCTGCGAGTCAGGTTTGGAGCTTTAATGGCTTAGATGCTGACAAAGACAAGGAAAATCTTGTACACTTCCTAGCGGCATTCTCAGTCATCTTTAACATTTCAGTGCCTCTTTTTAACGGAGCATAAATCTGAGCCTGAGGCAGTGCAGGAGTGTAATTTCCAGGTGAAAAGGGAGGCTGTGTCATGTTTTATGCCACAGGATCTGCATAGTCTGCTTGCGTTTCTGTCCTCAAACGGCACAGTTTTCCCGTGCCGACTTCATCTGCACTGCAGTCTCTGTGCACGTGTGATCTCCATATGCTTTAAGTGAACAAAAAAAAACAAATCAGAGAAAATACATGGGTGAATTGTCATTTAACATCTGAACAGGAGCCCCAAACCTCTGCACTGTGAAAGCCTGTTGTAGAGTGACCTTCATAAATCACAGAGAGGCTTATGGTGAGAACTTTGATGTGAGGGTGAAGGATACTATGTCGTTTTGGCTTAGTGCACTGCAGCAGCTTTATAATAATACCATCTAGTTGCATGGTAATAATCACCATGCCTCCCTCTGTGCTTCATACCTGCAGGCAGCAGAGAAATGAAGTCCCTCCGGGGTTCAAGTATCTTTTCTGGCACAATATATTCAAAGATTCCTGCAGAAGTATTGTGCTACTGATAAATACATTATGAAGAAAACATGAAGGCAATGTGCGTGCTTACAGTGCAGGTTGAAATGCAATACATCAACTTTGTACTCATTTGTCACTTTGACAGTGTTGCTTATACTCTCATGTAAGGAGAAGGGGGAAAAGCATTTGGTGCTGGACTCAAATATGCTATGCTACTCAGCTGGATGTAATTTTATACACCAAAAGCACACATTTGCTTTCGACATCTCTATGTGCTATACTGTCCATAGCATTTCAGGTTGGAAATGTGAAGCAATCACATATAAAATCATACACACGATAAAACAGCACTCACCGCATTACCTGTTTATACAACATGAACATTTTATTCACCTGAATGTTTTAGTAATGTAGTGTTAAAGGTGTGAAAAATAAATACTGAAAAACAACAGCATGATGATATATACCAGCCAGAAACTGCTGCTGGATTTGCTTGTATTACATTTCTGCTTTTGCATCTTCTTGTCAAATGAAATGAGGGGAAACATGTGTTCACAGGGTGAGGCTTTTTTTTTTAGCACGTCATTAATGGACTAAATTCCCCATCGGCGTGAGTGTGAGAGTGAATAGTTGTTGGTCTCTACGTGTTGGCCCTGCGATGGACTGGTGACCTGTTGCCCTATGTCAGCTGGGATTGGCACCAGCAGCCCAGCGACCATCATGTGGAGGATGGTGGTAGAAGTGGTAGGAGATGAATGAATGAATGAACTATGGTAATAGTCACCACTAAAATCACAACACTTCACTTTACACAGGCGTACAAGGCCACACTCTCTCCCATCTCTATTTGCTATATTCACTGAACCACTTGCTGCAGCTATCCTTCAAAACATTAGCAAAAGAATCCAGATAAGAGACGTCTTTATGCAGGTGATTCATTACTCTACCTACAGAAAACTTTGTTGTCGTTACCCGAGACTGTCTGCTTCATAAACACATTCTCAACAATCTCTGAGAACGTGTTTTTCTCTGTCCTATCTCCACTTTTCTCTCTGCATGTTGGGAACATCAAGTATTTATGAATCAACAGGCTGTCAGAGTTAGTGAGTCTCAATATGTGCAGTGACACTTCTTTTAAGGCATCACAATAACATATGCACATTCACAAATTTGGGGGCTTGGCATTGACGCGGTGACCTGCCTGTGGTGAAAGTTAGGCGTCAGCGACACCACCTGTTTCACCCGTTTTATACACGATAATTTTACTATACACTTTGGCCTGATTGAAATTGACAAGGTAAACTATACTACTATACTACTATAAATGCATGTCATATAGATTTATGTCTGTAAACAGACATAAATGATTCATGACTGGGCAGCAAACTGTCAATCTATGTGGAAATACACTCCACGTTTGTATTGTTTGTGAGTATTTTCAGGCATGGAAAACTTAAGTTGCTAATCCAAAGCTAGCAACAACCTAACTGAATGTTTTGCATTGAGCAAAAGTAGGTGTTGGGGTTACATCATGCTACTGACAAGAGCTGATTCTCATTTTTCTGTAACATTAACAGTCAATATGTAGAGTAAAATGCACTTTAAATAAAAGAATCAACATGCCTTCTCAAAGACATTTAAACAAAACAAAACATAGGCTAACATAGACTTGTCGACTCCTGACACGACGCGTCAACATGTGCCACTGACGTCGACAAACTGGCTTCTCTGTTAATGCTCTACTACTGACAGTTGTTGAATGTGGCCATTTAACTTCTTGTCTTCATTGTTGGTCCATCAAAATGTTTTAAATGTTGCAGCAACAAAGTTAGTCACAAAGACAAAAAAGAAAGAACCTATTATGAGCATGAGAGCTCTGTAATTTACTACAGGAATAGCTGTAAACGTCTACAACCACTGCTTACGTTGCCTAAAACCATTAGCACTCGCCTCGGCTCTCACCACACTCTTATACCAGCTATGTTTCTAAAACTCTCCCACTTATCCAGACGGACAACAAGCCAATGGCCCTGAGCAACTTACAGCAGTGTGATGTTTGCCCGCCCACTGTCAACATCACAACACAACAAAAAAATTTTAAAAAAAGGGAGCAGAATTTAGTGAATGGAGGACAAAGAGAAGCACAGCAGTGGGATGTGGCACACGCCTACTTATGCTTCCTGAAACGTAATTCTGCCAAAATTCAGACAGCGAGTGGGCGAGTGTGAAAGTTTGACAGTTTTTGAAAAGAGAAAGTATATCAACATGCTGCACAGCACTTGTGATCCTGTTGACTAATTGAATCTGAGAGATATAAATCAACGATAACATCAAAGTCTGAGGCTGACTGTACTGTTTCCCAGTTCTTTACTTATGACCTTTTAATATAGATCCATATCACTGTCTATGCTGCAGTACTGAGTTTGTAGCATATGACAAAGTGGAACAGTTCGGTTCAGTAAGGGTACGTATTTTTTTGCATTTTTATTAGGAATAGTACCAAAATAACCAGGTACCGGAGTAATGGAATAGTGTGGGTGGAGCCAGACCCACGACAGCCCCCGTTGATTGGGCGACAGAAAAGCAGCATTACCTTGCGACCGGTGTTTGTTCAACACTTGCAGTCTTTTCTCATACAAAGCTCATACATGTCACACTACTCATCTCGCTGACACAGCCATTAGGCACAGTGCACACCCTACTCACCAAGTAATGATACTGTTCTCAGTCGAAATGCAAGCCTGACTGAGGGCTTTACTGTTCCAAACCGTACCGTACTGTACCAAGCCAAACTGTACCATATGGTTGCCACTTTTGTGCATTTCTGCATGCACCCAAGCAGACGATTGAGTCTGCGCTGACTCTGCATGCACCCTGTAGCTCAACACTTTCCAGACTGAGTTGGTGGCATGCCCTTGATTTGGTCTAAAGCAGGGGTGTCAAACATACGGCCCGGGGGCCAGATCCGGCCCGCCAGAGAGTCCAATCCGGCCCACAGGATGAATTTGTTAAAATTTCACACTACGATTACAATCTAAACGTAATGTCAAATACAATATTTTTCTCTTCCAGATACCTGTGACTAAATGTTTGTGCCATTTTAGATCCAGTGTGTTGTGTAAATAGTACATTTAGGCACGATATTGTTGAAATTGCACTTATATTTCTCAAGAAATGTCATGTTTTGTAAAAATATCCTTCATTAAATGTAAAACAAAGGAGAAAAAAAAGCAAGGAGTTCTTGTTGTTCATAGGTTATTATGCTATTATTTTACTATTTTTACTGGTCTGGCCCACTTGAGATAAAATTGTGCTGTATGTGGCTCCTGAACAAAAATGAGTTTGACACCCCTGGTCTAAAGAGACATCGAGGAAGATGGTAACCACAGAAATGTGCATATGCATGTACAACTATGCACTCAAAGAATACAAAATCTCCTCCGGGGGGATGCTGTACTATGATTAGGACGTTGACAGGACAGAAATGAAGTGACACGGCTGCAGAACCACATGAGATATGAACTATATTTTTATGTACAAGCAAGAAACCTTCTGGTGTTTAAAAACAAATGTTTTGATTGCTGCCTTCTAAACACTTCATCTGGGTTCCATTCCTGGCCAAGGCAAACCATTTGATCCTTTGAGTAAGGAACAAGAAGACTGTCATGGATGATTAAATCCAGAAGGAGGTGGTAAAGCAATAGTACAGATGCCAACTGCCGTTAAGCACCAAAGAAAATCAACTATTGCACTGTGGATTCTGCTACCACTGTAAATTGTAGTATCTAAGCTTGTCTTAATAAGATACTGCAGCTTACTTTAACTTTAACAAACAATGGTTTGCATGAACTCTCAACTCCTCCTGTTCCTGGTATGTGTGATCACTGGTGTGAATTAAATATGTGTTAAATAAAAAAAAAAAGTTAAATTCACTGTCACAGATTTGTGTGTAAATATAAGAAATGCTAACGTACATTAGGAACATTTCTCCCATGACAGAATGACTTTGCACACATGTTTTAGTTTAATCTCACCTTGGGCCCACATGACAGCCTGAAAGTAACTATTCAAGCAAAATACACTTACCCCATTAGCAGATTGCTTTTCTTAAAATAAGAACATTTTAATCAAATGTGGCTTGGAACCGTCCTATTTCTAACAAGGCTTGTTTTACAGTACAGACGTACATTTTTCATCGTAGTACCCAAACAGAGAGGCTGAGTAACATGCTTCAGTGTTTGCGTTACATGTTTGCGTAAATCCTGCTAAAGAATTTGCATTATTAAACTGGAATGTAAGATCAAGTATCCATGCATGGAACACTAGACTGATCCAGACCCTCAATTTAGTATAAACAGATCCTCGGCATGTACGTGCATGCAGAAATGCAAAAGCCATGGATGTGAAATGTGATAAGTATGACCTTAGCCGTAAGTCAGTGAGAAAACAACTTCTCACTTGAATTACAAGGTCAGTAAACATTTCCCTGATGAGGATATGGACTCAGATATTAGTTTGAGGTCTTTAATAGACCATAATATGCATTCAGTAAACTACGGTCCCATTTAGAGCAAAATTAATGAAAGAGCGTGGTGTGTTAGAGCAGTGCTAAAGGGTTCTCACACTCTCTGGTCAATCGACCCTTCACTTCTCCTGATTTGAGTGTCCAAATAACTGCTAATTAGTGCACAACATGCACGATGTATATCTTACAGTTGCTTGACAAAGTCGACATGTTGCATCGCTTCCTGGTTAACACACCAACTCTATTATATCATGAGGCCTTTTTGTGTATGTCATACTTGCTTTGCATGCTCACCAGTGTGTGTGAGTAGGAGTGTGTGTCCTGCAGCCTTACAGTCGCTGTCATGCTAAGCTTATCTGGCCTTCAGCAGCTGCTGCTGCTGCTGCTGAACTGAACATACCAGCAGCAGAGCCTCCACCGAAGCTGCGAGCCAATGCAGATACAGAAGCTGAATATGTATGTATGAGTATAAATATGAGTGTGTGTAAAGAGTCAGCACGACGCCTCAGACTCCGTGAGGCCGAGTTGAGATCGGAGGTTGCTCATGTTCTTCACAAACAGTGCGGGCGGATTCAGGCAGCATCCACATTCATCACACAGCAATCATGAATGCACAAAAACACGAGGCGGGACAACAGTCTCTACTGTGAGATGCTGAATTCTCCTCCGGGTGGATGCTGTACTATGATTAGGACGTTGACAGGACAGAAATGAAGTGACACGGCTGCAGAACCACATGAGTTATGAACTATATTTTTATGTACAAGCAAGAAACCTTCTGGTGTTTAAAAACAAATGTTTTGATTGCTGCCTTCTAAACACTTCATCTGGGTTCCATTCCTGGCCAAGGCAAACCATTTGATCCTTTGAGTAAGGAACAAGAAGACTGTCATGGATGATTAAATCCAGAAGGAGGTGGTAATGCAATAGTACAGATGCCAACTGCCGTTAAGCACCAAAGAAAATCAAATATTACACTGTGGATTCTGCTACCACTGTAAATTGTAGTGTCCTCATCAGGACAAATCATTGCAAAAATGATTCTCAAAAACAGACTCATTTCTGGGGAAATTGTCTAAAAAAAAAAAGACATAGCTTTGCACTAGTAAAAGTATCTAAGCTTGTCTTAATAAGATACTGCAGCTTACTTTAAAACAATGGTTTGCATGAACTCTCAACTCCTCCTGTTCCTGGTATGCGTGATCACCGGTGTGTATTAAATGTGTGTTAAATTAAAAAAAAAGGTCAAATTCACTGTCACAGATTTGTGTGTAAATATAAGAAATGCTAACGTACATTAGGAACATTTCTCCCATGACAGAATGACTTTGCACACATGTTTTAGTTTAATCTCACCTTGGACCCACATGACAGCCTGAAAGTATTCAAGCAAAATACGCTAACCCCATTAGCAGATTGCTTTTCTTAAAATAAGAACATTTTAATCAAATGTGTCTTGGATCTGTCCTATTTCTAACAAGGCTTGTTTTACAGTACAGACGTACATACTACATCATAGTACCCAAACAGAGAGGCTGAGTAACATGCTTCAGTGTTTGCGTTACATCATTTGTGTTCCTTTATTGCTATGTTTATGGGGACCTGTTTATAGAGCTGTAGACCTGGCACCTGAGTGACAGGTCACCAACCTCAGAGGGTTAGGTTTAAAGGTTACAACTTGGCATTTCTTAGTGGTAGAATAAGGTGTTAAGACATGCATTATATCACAGACAATGTCCTCACAGTGACAGAAGTACAAGTATGTGTGTGAGTGCAGGCTGAATGGTCACACACCAGCGGGCTTGGACAAAGGTTGGTGACTCACCAGTGCTCAGCTGAAGCTGGAAAAAAAAAAGAAGTGATATAGAGAAGGTCTGGAGTGGATAAAAGAAGAGCAGTGGAGATGAGAGAAAGTGTGGAGGTATTAAGGTCCTCAGGGAGTCAAAAGACCCCAAGGGTGAGTAAAGGGAGGTGGAGGAGGCAAAGAGAGGGAGAGAGAAGGATGGAGTAAATAATGAAAGGGTGGGCTTAAGGGGTGGCAGAGCAGAAATGTGAGTGTGTGAAAACCAAACACTAATCCAAATGGTGCAAACCATGAATGACAGGGTTTTGATTGAATGCATGAACTGATTATTTTGTGGAGTCAACAGTGATTACTGGATATATATGTTTATTTTACATTGTTGGATTGCATTTTATTTTCGTTTCCATTTGCTCTGTGATTGGAGAATGTTACTGATGGCAAAGAAGCCCAGTGGCTAATATGGACAATTCAACCATACTCACATACAGACACCTAATCAAGCAGTGCTCCCACAAGGTGCTAAAGACCAACAACAAATACAGCACACATTTTCACTAATTGCATACAATCCTACAATATTTTGTCTAGTTTTACAGGTCAAATGTAAAAGGAAAAAAGAGGTTTGGTTTACTAAATTATGCTTCAGTCGTGGTGAAAACAAATTCCTAGTTCCACCCCATAATCTGAAAATGGTTTATTCCAAGACCTAGGTTTTATTCCTAAAATAAATGTATAATTTTGCATAAACCTGTAACAAAAAGCCAACACAAAACATAACCACCTCAGCGCAGGTGACTAATTACATTTTATTCTAGAGCTTTACACATCCACATAGTTTGGCCATATTGATGCTTTATGTACATTCTGTTTTTAAATTATGCAAGTGTATATAAGCCAAACTGAATGTATAATCAAGAATAATCCAGTATTCTGGCAGGTCAAGCTGCCTCACCCAGTTTCTGCTCTGGTGGATTTTCTGTCCATCCCATCACAGACACAGTCAAGCCTACAGGGGTGAAAAAAAATGAAGTCTGACCTGGCCACACTGTGCCAACACAGTAACACAAAAGAGTGAAATAAAACTTGACTTGCAAGCAGTGTTTCTGGGTCAATGTCATTCCTGTTGCAGTGCAAGGTAAGTGCTGCAGTCAAAGATTCCCAGCCTCTGATTCTGAGGGTCAATGCCTCCCAAAGATGAACGTGGAACAATTCCCTGCACACATCACTGAGTCACATGAGTAATCCCGACAGCCTCTTGCCAATGTCAGGGACACACAGCGGGCAAATAAACCGCCACAGCAACTGAAGTGAGAGGATTTGACAGATCTCATGGTAAAACACAGACATACGAGTGTTGTAATGTCATTTTTTACTTCATAAGAGCTAAGAGATAAGTCTGTCTCGCAGTCAGCAGGACGCCGCGCTGAGCTCGACAGATCTGGAATCACGCAGGTAGCTTCAATAAAATGTTAAATAATTGATTGTTGCCTGGCAGTAAGAAGGTAGCAGGTGTGTCTGTGTGTGTATGGCATGACTCTGACATAGGCAAAACATGAATGAATGAATTAATCAAGGTAAAGCTTCAGGACAAAACCAAACAACCTGAATGTGAGTAAATTCCCCTTGTGAAATCACAGTGATTGTTTTCTAACACAGAAATAAAATGTACTTAATGTTTGATTTTAAAATAGGAGGAGGACAGCAGTGTTAGAAGAAATGAGAAAATAAAGGGTGATTGCAACATAAATGAACTACAATAGCGAACAAAACAGCTGAGATCACACATCAAATAGACGCTTTTAGCCTTAAACATGCTGAGGCAGCAAATAAAGGAGCAAGCGAAAAATCAGTCATAGCTCTGTGCCTCAATAGAGCTGAGGGTGGCAGAAATGAGGTGAGTGAGGCGAGCAGCTGCAATGGAGGAGGAGGAATGAACATACAGAATAGTGAGCCGCAGGAATGTTAACACCGTGAAGGCAAGGGGATAAACAGACTGAGTGAAGAGCACATAGAATTACACTAAATTATACAATGCCGTGTCAAAAGCTGTTTGTCCTCTGGTGTGACAGACAGCTCCAGGTCGTCGTCCTCCTTGTGTCGTCTCTCTTCAAACACAAACAAATGTCTGAGGCGACAGCTGTGGCATTTATGCATTCAGACATTTAAAATGGCTCAGATTATTGCTGACTGTCCTTAAACAAATGAAAGTCTTTATCATCACGGGAAACTGGATTATGTTAGACTAGCGTAGACACATCCCGCCAACAATGCACAGCTGGATATTTCCAAGCTGAATATTAAATCAGATAGTGGAAGACTCAAAAGATAACTCGGATGAGCAAAGCAGTTCTGCAGAGAGGAGAGGATGGCATGTTAGTGAGCTGAAGGCAATGCATGCTGACACTGGGTGAGGGGGAGGAGAGACAATGGACAGATGAACAGACCCAGGGTCAACACACACACAACACTGACAACAATCAGCCTTTTTTGGAAATTTAGACCTTACACCGATGTGCACACCTGGTGGGAAAAGTCTAATAAAAAACATATGACACATGAAGGACATGGAAAGACTCAGGTCAGACCAGGACTTAGATCAAGGACTTTTTGGACGAATGCAGCACAGATAGAGGGAAAGAATACCAGGGGAGCGACACAGATCAAATCCTTTCTAAATGGGAATCCTAACTAATGCTAACTTGAAAGGTCCATGGTCTAGTCACACTTTCTTCAGATAAACCTGAGGATTTTAGGATACTTTCTTCCCTATGGTGACAATAGTTAACACAAACGTGGTTATAAAAAAAGTCTCCTGACTTTGTCCTTTGCATTCAACATCTATTTAGAAGTAAATGTGTCCAGTAAGAGCTGAACAGTGGCGATTGCGCTAAGACAGCAAGAGAAGCTCAGCTTCCTCTAAAATGTCATCAAATTTGTTCTGTGTTGTATTTACATTACATTTCAATACTAAACTTGTGCTTGAACGCGATTAGAGCTGTTTATTACTGATGATGGATCATCGTAAGTGGTTTTCGTATTCCCGTAGCAGTCTCCGCACTAAACCGCTGGTCATTTGTACATATACACTGTAAATAAAAACACTATCATAGCATTTCAGTTTTACATAATCATCACATTTCCTCGTTCTAGTTGTTCGGTTGCGGAATTTATGTATAAATAACTGGGCCTAAAATGAGCTTCAAAGACCAGCAACTGCCACTGGACTTGAAGGGGGTTCAAAATCTTGCTTAAGGACACCTTCACATGTCATGTTCATTTTGGTCTGAACATGAGTTCCAATATTCATCTCTGGTTTCCTACCCCTGTGCCACATGGGGCAGCGCATGAGCACCGTGAAGCCCGATCAGCGGCTCCACCTGCTGCCCACACCATCACAGAAGAGCAAGTCTGGGCACAAACGCAAGACTCAGACAAAGTGTCTGCGTGTCATGGACACCTGAGTGCAGGTGGGCTGTTATCTCTTGAAGACCATGTATGTGAATAAGCATGGGAGTCATTCATGTTGGATAGTGTTTTGTTTAATAGTGCAGTACAAGGTCAATGTGCCACACACTAAGCTCAAACTGGCTGTACAGTCGTTATTATTTCAGTGAGTTTGGGGCATAAAAACTCTCATCGCTCCACATTCATGGTTAATTTTCCAGATAGTTAGTCTGCATCACTGCAGGTGCTGATGTGGTAAGTATAAGGTTTGCTTTGCAGAAAACCATGACGATCCATGTGTTTTTAGGATGAATTAGGGCTCCAGGTTTTGGGCAGTGGGTTTGTCGACCACCAGCCTATAACAGCACCTTACCCTAATCTTAACCATCGCAAATAAATGCTTAACCCTAACCCTAAACCCAGGTCTTAACTCCCTTTAAAGATGTGAGGACAAAATGTCTTTTATGATTTTTGGTCCCCACAAAGCAACAAATACAAGAACACACACAGAGGCTACAGCGGACAGGAAAAGGAGTGCGCTTCACCACATTTACACAAAATCCAGTATCGGTGCAAATGACACGAAGAGAGGGAGAAAAAAAATAGTAATGAATCACAAGAAAACTCGAGCAGCTGTAATATCAAATAAGATTCTAACCATTAGAAAATAATAATAAGTCATGTGAATATCGTTGTAATAGTGGTAATGAAAAGTGTAATAAAAAAAGCATTTGTGAACCTTCAGCAGGTCAAAGGTCAACGGTGGTCAACTCTAATCCTTCCTGAGGACAGATTGCATTCACACATGCCACAGGATGTTTTCTCAAACCACCTCTGAATGTGTGTTTTTTTTGTGATCAGATTTGAAGATGCATTCATGACGCACTGAATGTTCAGACCTGAACTTAGAGCGGTCCACATGTGATTGGATCACCGGGGACAGATGGTAAGAGCGGATCTGAACTGGGCCTCAATCCTGCTCATCCCACTAAGTTTGACTATCTGGAGTTACCATCACATATATTATCTGTGGCTTCATTCTTACGAGTCAAAACTAAAGTTTCAGACATTTGCAATTCAATCTTCAATTCTGATTATCTGAAACTTAATTCAAGATATGTAAAAAGGACAAGCTAGATATCATCAATGGAGGATAATTAAACATATCTTGAATTTGAATTACGGCATATTGGCGTTGTAGATATCTAAAACTGGAATTGGAGATATTCAGTTGTGGAATTGTAGATACTGTATCTCTAATGTTAAAACCCATACACATGAATGGCAAATGGGACGTCATTCTGACGATAGTAAAACCTGAACTGCAGATAATATATGTAACTGTGGGTGTGACTCGTAAGAATGACGTTGCAGATATTGATAGTGAATATCCTGTGTACTGATTAATGTTAAAACCGCTTGCCATACACCCCACCATTACTGACTGTTCACACATCATGCCTGAGGGGAGGGACCAACATTGAATGGTGTGTTAAGACAGTTAAAACTGTATGTTTGTGTGCTGAGACAATCTGTTGTACATATAAGGGAATTATATGTAAATTTGAAGCTCTTTTACTATTGGTTCCCCATTACGTGTACGTGTGTGTGTGTGTGTCCTCAGACCTCTGTTCTAGTCTATAGATTTGATATATCATCCACTCCCACTGTCTTATCCACAGTTAAATTATTATTATTATTATAACTGTACCAGTAAAACTAACTTAATGAATTTTAAGTTGACGTAATAGAATATATGTATTGATGTCAGGCAAACAGAATAACTAAAAATCTGTACGTGTGTCCTGAGGCGGTGCATTGATAAATCTACATCGCGTTACCCTCAGTGTATAAACAGGATTTTATACCGTATTTACTCAGCAGGCAGGAGCCTTTGCTCCCATCTCATCAGATGGTAATGACAGAAATGTCTGTAGCTGTCACCCTGTGAGACATGCTGGCCTTGATTAATCCACCACTTTTCTCCTCTGTTCTCCTAATCCAATCTCAACTCCACTCTGTCTCCCCAATCCTAACAAATGAACTGTCCGATCCACAGAGACAGAGGAAGAGAGAGGCTGGAGAGCTTGCAAAAGAAAGGCAACCAAACAATGTCAGGGTCAGATATTGATGAATCCCAGAAGGCAGCCAGCGAGCTATAGGACTGCAGAGAGATGGTGGCAAAGAGCGATATCTGGAGGAAGAGGAACAAGGGAAGAAAAAACTTCACTGTGTAAAACCGGCTGGCTCTGAAAGTAAGTGTAGCTGAGGAGCAGAGTGGAAAATGTGATCACAGTTTCAATTTGAAGCTGTCAGGAGTAAATAAGGAGTATGTGGCTGGAAGGCAGAGGGCAGGATTACTGAGACTCACTCTCTGCTGCAGCTATTTTCCACCTTTAGTACAAAAAAAAGCCTGAGTGAGAGACTTTAAACTGCTTAATGCCAGCAGGAGGGAGGATGAGCCATTACAAATATAGAGGTCGTGTACATACAACTGCCAATGCGTCGTGATAAAAAAAAACAAACATGTGGGTTAAATTTTAAAGCTTAAATCTGCGTTTTCCTCTTTCTGAGAATCATCCACAGATGTGATTTGTTGTCAGGTTCTGCAACTTCTCAGCAAAGATAAAAAGTGACCTAATCCCCATGCCAAAATGGGTTGCCTACCATAGCTTTAATTACCCGTTTGTTCATATGTAATTAATTAATAATGTGATGTTTATTTACATTTAATGTTGAGCTTCTGTTTGTTTAAGGGTTTTATTATGATCTAATCTTGATAAATAACATATCTGTACGTCTGGGGTACTATGTGTGCTGAGCTGTTTAAATATCAATAAAGCTACATAAAAAAGTTAAAATATTATCCCCCAAACTAAACAGAATAACAACATCCATCGATTATGTTAAGCCTCTGCTCATGTGTGCTGTACATATGCAACAACAACAGATTCCTTACATATTCCTAACATATAAAACATATGTTAATGTCTCACATTCACCTGGAGAACAATGAAGTTCATGCAGCAGAAACGTTCTGGAGCCTGAATTACTGAATTATAAATGGATATGTTTTTTCCTCATTGTGTGTGTGTTTCTGTGAGAGTGTGTGTCATTATATTTATTGTAGCATCAGATCAATGAGTTCATACAATAGCCACCCACATTGTATGCAGATGGAGGCAGAGCAAAGGATTGTGGGCGGATTAGAAAAGCTCTGGGGTGATGTTTCTCTTTCCTGTGGTTTTCAGGCAGTTTCAACAGCTCAGACAAGTGGAATCCAAATCAGTGCAGATGATACGGTGAATGAACCGGGGGACGAGACTATACAAACCAATTAAATGGACACAAAAGGACACATTTCCCAAGCTCAGGCTTTGACACCGTGAATAAAGAAAATGCTATCAGCAAGTGTACATTTCAGAAATTGGATTTTTTAAATTACTTCCAGGAAACAAGAGGGATGGTGTTCTCCCACTGGCCTCTGCTTTTTTTTTTTTATTCCTCATTTACGCAACACATTTCTGCAGCTCATATCTGTACGCAGCCTTATCTATATTCATAACATTTGGTTGAGTCCACGAGCCTTTTTTATACATAACAAAACTAATGTGCTACAGCAGCGGTTAAGTGCAGTGAGGATCTGTGACGGGCTGCTGTTAACCACTGTTCCATTTCTCCTCTCCAGGCTTGTTAGTTAGTGCTCAGGCCAAAGGAGCTGATTATAGGGTGGGTGGCCAGTTGAGTGCTGTAATCCTCACAGTTCACACCAACATCACTAAAAACACCAGGGAGAGATAGAGAATTCACAGTAGAGCTGAGCAATTGAACAACCTTTTATAAACTGAAATCACTGTTTGTGGGGCAGATGGTGAAATTATGAATATCTGTTGGTGAATTTGACCCAAAGTTTGTACTTTTAGTGTCAATCAATACTTTTACATGAAAAAAAATGGCTAAAACTGACTTTTAAAATACATGTAACACACGAGTCTGTCTGAAATTCTATTCAGTGGAAAGTCAGACTACACACTCAGATCAATTTATCTCATTACTATTTTATTATTATACAGAAAAAAGCTTGTTTTATTGTTTTAGTGGGAGGATTTAGTTTGTTATTCTTGTGACTCTTGTTCCATTCCCATTAAAATGTAATACAGAGATATTGTAAGTGTTTCTTTACTTTATTATCATTACATTAGACTCCTGACAATAATGCATTATATTTGGATTTTGGACTGAGGTGTGACTTTATATGATCATATCAAAATATGTCTGAAAAATTACAATTAGATATTTTCCTCAGGTAGATTACAGAGTGGAAAAAGACGAGGAATAACCCACCCACATCAAAGGAAACAAATGCCGTCACTATACAAACAATAGAAAATGCCAACAAACTCAGCTGAATGATTCACTGTGAGGTGTTTTGGCCGGAGATTATTTCCAGCTACCATCAAAGCTACACAATGGCCAGAGTTATCCCCTGGATACACATCAGAGACATGAGAGAAAAGACAAAAAAAATTGTTCCCATTGTACTCCCACTCCCCGACTGTGTCACCACATTGTTGCCGTTTGCTGCTTATTTTTAGAGCTGTCAAATGGCCTCTGCTTTGCTGCCTCCGGATTTTAGAGGAGCACTCGGTGCCCAGCAGTTCATCAGTCCTGCTCTCATGCCTCTGGCTACTCTCCTCATGCTGTTTATATTATGTAAGGAGGCTGAAGCGAGGCAGCACATCCACAGTTGCCAGGTTCTCTTCCTGCTACTAAAGCTACGAAGCTACTCTGATGCAACTCTCCATCTCTTGCTCTCTCTATCTCTCTCTATATACTATATCTATATCTATATCTATATATATATATGTAGGCCAGTTTTTAAGAGCACACACTCACCCTAACAAATCCCTGTTCAGCCTGAATGCTTTTGTCTTTAGTTTGAACTCATTTCCTTCACAAAATATTCAAAGATAAACGCAGATGAAAGACTGAAGCTCTTGTCTCTCTGCCCTGGAAAACCTTGTGAAAGATCTGTGGTTTAAACTCTCTCTGGCTAATGACCAGTGGTGAGACAAATAAATTATTAAATGCAGACATTGAGTTTCCAGGGAAATATGTCACAAAAACCAGCACATGTGAGTGAAAAAGTTATTTTCTACCCGAGATCGTTTGTGTCACGTTCACCTTGAGGCACTGGCGCGTCTATGAGGTGTTACTCATTTCATTTCCTGTTCACTTACCAATCACATATATCATCTACACCTCTTCAGACAAGAGCCTGAGGGGAACGTTAAGGTTCCTGTTAAAATTGATACACACACACACACATGCACATGCACACACACCCTCCTGTTGACATCTCACCATCTAAAAGCACTTCATGATCAGGCTCCGTCATATCTTAGTGCTTAGAGCTAGCTGTACCTCATCATCCCAACACATCGCTTTACTCCCAAAATGCAGGCCTAAGAGTAGAATGAGAGGCGGAGCCTTCAGTTACCAGGTTCCTCTTCTGTGGAACCAGCTCCCATGTGTGGGTTCGGGACCCTCTCTGTATTCAAAGTCAGACTTAGAACATCCATTTTTGATCAAATCTATAGTTAGGGCTGGCTCAGGGAAACATAGGCCTATAGACTGCAGGGGGAACTCCTGTGGTTACTTACACTAACCCTCTGTCACACACACAAAGAACACAACTTGTTTTATAATATTATAGTGAATCAATATTTTATATAGAATATGCTTTTCCTTTTTTATTATTTTACCAATAATACCAATTTTCCGTTAGCCTCTATGTCATAGGACTCATCAAACCTGTGTGTGTGTGTGTGTGTGTGACTTAACATTCACACTGCATATTACCAGTATTGTCACTTATGTGTGCCTGGCACATTCTCAAAAAGTGCATGACTACACGGCGCTGCAGGGAAAATGTAATGACAAACAAAACAAGAGCAGACAGCGAACCACAGGGAACAACGTCCCAAAACAAACCTGACATCTCAAAGACACGCAGCACAAAATGTTGGTGATTTGTGACATCCAGGCCCCAGCGAGTTCAACATCATATACTGCAGCTCTCCATTCTTTCTTGTTATGGTGAATGGTATTTATATAGAGCTTTTCTAGTCCTGATGACCACACAAAGCTGCTTTACACTACTATTCACACATTTACAGCGCGTCTATGGGCAGCACCTTTTCTATCTCGAGTGTATCGTACCCATTCACACACTGCAGGCACAGCTGTCAGGAGCCACATGGGGTAAGTATCTTTCCCAGGGATATATCGACATGCAGACTGGAGGAGTCAGGGAGTGAATCCACAAACTTCCCCTTTATTCCACTGAAGACCAAACAAAAACCCGAGCACAACAACAACAAAATAAACAAATTGTGCACAGTTAGTAACTGGAGCATAAACGCTCTTGGTTGCCTCAGGTTTCAAGAGAAATACACAAGTGGGAGATATGAGAGAATCCCATAATGCTGATAGATTAAAAACAATAAGAAAAATAAATATGCGATGCCATAATATTAATACATGAAATAAAAAACGGTCCTTTGAAGCGATTTAAACTAGTAGATATGAGAGGCTGGATGTTGTTCTCTCAGCTGGTAATCACTCTGGAGCATTTAAAAGTGAGTGAGGCAGATGTTTCGCTGGAGAAAAGATCCATAACTGCTGCATGTGTGAGCAGATAACTTAAAAGGTTATAACACCATTTTCACAACTGTTTCTAAGGGGCTTAGCTTTAAATGAATGTATTTTTTATCTGTTAAGATTGACCCTCTAATACACAACATTCACTATGAGTGACAGAAGACTTGGCAGGAGCTGCTGCACCACCAGAAGCCTCCAGGCAGAGCGGTGGTTGCATTTCAGATATCAGAGAACTATAAACACAGAGACAGATAAAAGCAAACAAACAAGTGTGAGAAGTGCAAAACGGAGGCACATAGTGTGGCGTTATCGCAGATCTCTGGAGCCATTTCACAAGACATCGTCGGATATTCAATTAAAGTTAAAACAAAACAAAAAAAGAAAAAGGAAATATAACTAAGTGTGTTACAATACCCTACGGACAGCTCTGTAGAAAATGGCTTCCAACGCCTCATTAACACACCAGAACCACACTCCAGTGATGATCCCAACCCTCTTAGCAGATATGCAAATAAACATAAGCCCTACATACACATAACATCTTCTGAGACCCACTATATTTATTTTGTGTACATCCCAAACAGCGGCATAACAGTAACAACGGGCCCTTGTACATGTGAGTTACTAACAACGAACACACTCACACACACACACTGTATACACTATCTATCAAACAACAATGTGGATTTTACTTTGGCTGTTGAATTGGAAAAGTCGAGAGGAGAGGTCAAAGGGGAAGCGATCAAAACCATGGACCGCTCTTGGTCAGAGAGCTGAAAACCATGTGTGAGCCAGAGCAGAGGAGCTGTTCACTGTCACTGTGGTGCTGAAATGACCACCGACTCCAATAACTTCATAACAACACTCGTACTTGATAAATAGGCAAGGAATCGTACAGTAATATGAAGTTATTAGAGCACAATGAGACTGAAGATTGAAAAAAAAACTTATTTCAGTATAATAAACATGATGATTATCAATGCCACAGCCTTTAAAAACAGGAAATGTCATCAAAATATGACAATATCCTAAATCTAAGACGGGGTCTTGTCTCACGTCATGATAAACAGTATCTATGAGCCCTAAAATATAGTAATGTAACCACCATAACTTCACCAGTGAGAGCTATGGAGCTTTGTTTTGTTGTTTTCCAGGTCATCACAGTTCACACAAGTCAGGAACAGGGATGAAAAAAACACCACAGGGCAGAAAAAGCACTGATAATATAAGTTGTGTTAATTGTCTCAGGTCATAAGTAGTGGTTTACTATCAGCTTTTCTAGCGCCCCCTGTCATTCAGAGACTATTCCCAACCAGCGACACTTATTCACTCCTACAGTCAGTTTAAAGTCTCTGTTTCACCTAAACTCAATCTTTGAGTCCATGAGAGGAAGCTGAGAAGAACATGTTCCCACGCATAAAGTGATTTACAAACAAACTTCTTCCAATACAACAGTAAAACACAGTGTTTCCCCTTGATGGTCAAGTGAAATGAAAAATACACTGCAACTGCTTTGGGTTCAATTCTTGATATACACATTGATACAGTTTGCAGGGTGATGTATATGAAAAATGTTTAATATCCAAAAACAAACCAGTCACTGAACTCTCCTTAACCAAATCAATATTTAATACAAGCAAAGCAAATCGTATCAGAAACATAAAAATCTTATTTAGACTTTATGTATGAAAACTGGATCAGTTTGGAAAATCTATTGCAATAACCTGCCTTACCCAGAAACTAACATTGACTGCACTGAACAACAGAAAACACAATAAACTGTAAAGTCGGCTGATGCCTAATGTTGGTTTATTACGGACTACGGTTATTAAGGAAGATAAGCACACGTGACTATGAATTATGTAAACAACTGTGTGTTCACTTCAAAGTTTGGTTTAGTTCAGCCAAGATAAGAGCTGGTTGAATAATTCAATGTTTCCTACAGCTACAAAACCTTTTGCACATGTAGAAATTAAATCCATGGACACAAATAGTCTTTTTCAGGTTGACATCTTGTTGATATTTCTCTAGTTCCATCGCTTTACAACCTTAAACTACACAATCCCACACATGCACATACAATAACTGTATCCTGCAGTGTGTTTTCTTTTGGGGAAGGTGGAAAAGATCCCATTCGTCTCATAAATCAACCCTGAAAGTGTCTGTTAAATGTGACTGTCTGCACCGCATGTGAACAGGTGCCCGCGCTGTTGGCAGCGTTAGAAGCAGATGCCTTCCCATCATCACTTGAGGAGTGAGTTCCCTTTGCCTTTTTTATATATATATATATATATACACATATATATATATATAAAATCAAAAAAATATATATATATAGCAACAGTCATACCAACACTGAACCTGTGATATGTGAACACTAGATCAACATGTTTGATATTAGACCTGATAAATTCAATCCTACTCAGACTGAATTGTTGTTAAAGGGAGGTGACATAAGTCCTCCCGCTGGTGTCATTAATTTAAAATAAAAAAAGAAGAAGAGGGAAAGCTGTGCTGCTGAAACTCCTGAATGCGGATTTAAAGATTTAATCCTGACCTGAAAAATAAAACCCGCTCAGCACTCACTCCCCATGTCTCCCTCTGAGTGTGTGTCTGCAGGTCGTATCTCACCGTTCTCTGGGCTGCAGCTCAGAATAGCATCTTAAACGTGTGAACGGATTTGCTTACCGGCATCAGCAGGCGCTGACTGTGCACAAGTCGGGGGCCTTGCTCAGGTTATTGGTCGTCTCAGCCACGAGTCAGAGGTGTTACGGAACCTGCGGACAGACGAGGACAATCAGATAACAGCAAAGTCATACAAGGAAATACACTCATGGAGATGAGACGATGATACAGACAGTAAAACTATCCGTCCATGATAAAACTAACAAAAAAAAACCAGCAGGTCAAATTATCTCTAAAGATTTTTGCTCAAATTGTGTCCCTGAGGAAGCAGCTTTCATGTAGTTTCACTTTAGTGTTTATGAAACCTCACCACCTGTCTTCTTCATTTTATATTATGTTTCTGCTGCTCTCATCGCTGAAGATGATAGATGCTCTTGAAACCTGCAGGGACAGCTGGTGATTAGGCTGCGAGTAAAGCTAAATAAACTGCATGCCTGTGCTGCAGAGAAGGTTACAGTGGAAAAGTAAGAGGCATGGGAGTGAGTTTGAGGACTTTTGTCAGCTGACATTAGAGAGTCGCATTGTGATGCTGTGGATAATAGCCTGCAGGATGGACCGAGGTGTCTGGGGAACAGCCAGCACCTGCTGCCATTCATTCAAGGTGACAATTGGCCAATGTCACCAAGACCTACATGAGGAGGTTCTGCAGTGAGCACAGCCTCTGGGTGTGTGTGTGTGTGTGTGTGTGTGTTCTATACCAATCTGTGTTGAATCAACACTAAAGTTCCTCACATAAAACAGGTTTTCCGAACAGCTTGTGAGCATGAGACATAAAGTGAAGAGTAACTCTCTGCATGAAACACCTCAATCAGTTATAAAGACGTGTGTCTTCATCTTGAATCACTACTGAATATGAATATTCAAAGGTATATTCATAAGTCCATAAATAGTAAAACAATTAAGCACTGGTTTGCCGTCACATCCCCCTGCATGGTGTGTGAGCTCATGTTAAAACCTGTTTGCAACACGCTGATGTAATGTTATGTCATAAACTCTCATTCATTAAATTCAGATCAAACAGTGACGAAACATTGCTGGCAAAGAAAACCGCAACATATTTACAGCCAGATTGCAATAATGATTTTGCCAGGACAGGTGGACTGTGTTAAATAGGTCCAGAAAGAAAACAACATGAGGACACTTAAAATAAACTTGTTTGTGTTTACACTCAGCTACAATCAGGAAGAAATGTGACGGAGAGCATTCTGCAGGACATAAATAAAGACACTTTTTAATTAGAACCAAAAAAGCCATGTGGTATAAGAGTCATCTTATACCACAGTGACTCCCAAAATACAAAACAGGTAACTGTGAGAAAGGTACTGTGTGTAGCAATATTATGACATTTTATGTGTAAGTATCCAGTATATATTTTTTTGTAAATGTATTATTGTGAGCAAAGCTTTTCAAATATGAGACTACATGGAGCACATATAATGAATATATATATATATATATCTCATATAAAATTCAAGAACCACAAAAGTGCAACAAAAAGTGACGCGTTCTCCAAATAAATACATGGACAGACAGGAGAGCACATTCTCCAAAATTGACATGGTGTAACTTTGCCACTGCAACACTAGAATTTCCCAGTTCAATGGTCTAAAAACTAACTATATCTATAAAACGTTGTGACACGAGACAAAAATGTCAGGACCACCGTGTTCATAAACTGATCATCTCAGCAAATCACACACACAACCATCCACTGCAGCCACAGCATGAGAAAGGCTGTGTTTGTTCCGAAGCACAGTCAGGGACTGCAAATGAAATTTACAACCCGTTCCATACACCAGTGTTTTTCACCTTTAAGTTGAAAGGCAAAGACAGATCCTCAGGCTCCAGCTGGTTTCAAACACCACAGACAGAGGTCGATGCTCTTTAACTCTGCCTCCATTGAGCAGTCTACTCTTCAGACAGAGGCAAGAGGCCCCAGAGAGATCAGTTCCTCTTCTGTATCCAGCACTCACTGCTGCTGCCCTTCTCACAAATACACATCAACCATTTAATTCATAACAGTGAGGTGTCAGCTGGCTTTGCAGCCAAGCTTCAGGAGGTGAAAAACATTTGAGGGGGAAAAGAAAAAGGGAAGTCAAAACAGTGTTTTTCAAGAATTAAATGAAAGTAGCTAGGTGATCCACGTGCCATCTTTCAAACCAAGAGTTGTTTGGATCATTAGAGGTGGAAAAGAGACATGAAATAACCCTCTAAGTTCTGTGGGTTTAAGTGTTTGAAAATAAAGTGTTACATTTTGGATTGTGCTATGGTTCATCTGAGATTTCTCTCATGGGTAATTTACATAGTGGAAAAGCACCAGTTTCCCCAGGCTGAGTATAAAGTGACCTTCATGAACAAAGGAGTGTCCCTTTAAACATGAATAATTACAGCTCAACTCATTCTGGTTAATACTTCATCCACTGCAGAACACCAAGTCCTGTTAAAAGCTTATAAATTGTAAAGAAAAACATTACCATATATATGATCTATTCAGAAGGAGACCAGTGTAAGAGGTAAAGCATGTCATCATCTCCAGAGTGGGTGCTGATGGCTGGACAAGTGTTTAGCTGTGTTCAAGAGGATGTAATGCTGCCAAATATGTTCATACAAGACAGTTCAAGCATGTATGTGAACATGAACAGAAGAGGGGTAACAAGTCTATTTGTGTTGAGACTTGGGTAACACATGCAGCAGAGAACCAAGCACACGTGGGGGGGGGATCATTTTGCATGAACTCCAGTCAAATAGCTTAAGTATTAAGCAGCTCATACAAGTCATTAAAGTATTGAGGCACGGACACAGCGTCACGAGACATTAACGCATTTTCAATGTTTCCATAATTAGGCATTAAGCACATGTCATTAAGATGTAACCATGTTATAGAAAAGCTAACACTTCAGCCCTTGCCATGCAGCTTATGCCATCTAAATTAGGTCAAACCGAAATGCGTAAACATCTGTATTTTAACACCAAGTCCCCTGAAACTCACAGTACTGCTAAAACAAAACACATTTACATTAAGGGCTGTGTGACCCATTTTATTCTTTGTGGCAGAGGTGAGCACATTTCAAAGCCTGAATCCTGCTATACAACATTTAAAACCTAAGGAGACATAGTTTCCCCCATTAACTACATTACAGCTCTTTAGTAGATACATCTTTACTGCCATCTAGTGGGAGGCTACAGCAATGGCAAGGCAAATAGTTTTATTGTTAATATAAACATACAAAACACTCCAAATATACAACAGTCAAACATTAAACAGCAGGACAAGCAACTTGAACAGGAGCTGAAGGGTCAATATCCTGTAAACACAAGAGTCAAGTTAGTGCTTCATGTTGAGCAACTTATTTATTAAATCAAAGTGCCATTATCTTACCACGTTTACATCTTGAATAATGACCACTCCCTTCTCTTGAACTTCAATGTCACTCTCTGTATTATTGTGCGAGCGGTACTCTTCACTCTCCGTCTCTACACTACTGGGCTGAGAACAAAAGACATGCGTTTCCTTAGCTGCTGCATTTTTGTGCAATTTGACAGGACACATTCAGAAACTGAAGCTAGAGGCCCTTTCTCAGTAACCAAGTATGTACTTGAGAAGTACACAAGTATGATCTCTTCAATTGGAAGAGCAGCTACTTCCTTGTTCTACTGTTTGAGTGGCAGGTGGCTTAAGCTCCATAACTGCCACCTACAGAGTGTTGATAAATGAACATAATACTTTAAATTCTGGTTATTTCACGTTTTGAATATTTAACTCAAATTAAAATACAGTACCATGTTGAAAATAGATATTACATCAGTGTAGAATAGTATATTTAAATACACATACAAAAAGCAAAATTGAAAGTTATTTCATCAGGACAGGCTGTGGGAACGCTGCTCTGTCGTGGCCACGCGCAGAGGCGGAGCTATCACCTCTGACATCGCTGCCAAACTATAAATACAAACCACGTTTTAATTCTAATGACTCATATGATCTTAAAACTGCGTTCCGAGACAGAAAAATATTTTTCACGTTTATAAATTTGTATCATCAGCTGCCATGTTCTGTCAAAATGCATTCTGGGATACATGGATTTCACAAGTCACCACCGGATGCATACTTTGTAAAGCAGGCAGAGGGAGAACACTTCCGGGTATGAGAACCATACATGGACTGAGGCTTAGGACATTTCACAAGTATGAATATTGAGAAAGGGCCAGAGTCTATCATTACTATGAGATTATTCAAGTCAAATTGTATGAACCAAATGGTTGATATGAAGTCCGTCAGCAGATGGCACCAACCTCATAGTCTGGATCCTCCTCAGGGTCCTCATCATCAGCAAGCTCCTGATTTAGTGCCTCCACCCAGGTCTGATGCTCTTCTTCCTCGTCCTCATCCAACTCATCCTGCTTCCTCTTGCTGCCCTTTCCACATGGTTTGGTAGGAGAGACTCTGATTTCTGTTGGAGATAACGTTTTAAAGGTTAATCCTGATTGAATGATTCAGTTGATAGATTTTATTTAGGAAACTGAAAATTGGCTGCAATTATTTTTTTTTTAATCTATTGGTGACTTTAAAGTCAAAGTCATACCCAGTATAGAAAGCTCAGAGAGACGACTACATCACTAAAATCAAACTTGATTTTAGCTTCTTAAAAATTGTACATTTCGCTAAAAGAAATCCAGCAAAACTAACATCTGAAAAGATGACAATTCTGGAGGTATGTTTACCTCATTTCCCACAGACTGGTTTAAGACCACTAACAACGTAAAACTTTAGTACCATGACATCATGTAGAACCATTAAAATGAAGCATAGTCACCCAATAGCATCTTTAAATTGAGCTATAACCAAGAACTTACCAACCGTCAAATCACATGGATAACCATTCCAATAGTTTAACACTTTTTCACTCAGCTGGTGAAAAATTAAAACAATAAACTAGTAGTAATAGAATAAACTTTAAACTAGTGATTAAACCCCTGAACTCCTAATTTTCCCCATAGACCACCAATCCAACAACAGTACTACACTTTCCAAAAGAAAACCCCAAGTCTATTGTACATAGAGTTTTTGGTGACACAACTTTAAAGTAAACCATTAAAAGTCCAAGTTTGTTCACCAGCAACTCAAAGAATCACAATAGTGTCACATTAGGACACAGAAATCATCCATATTAAGTTTTTTAGCCGTGACGTCATGTCACACACTTGTTTAAAAACGACACTAAGTTCAGGGGAACAGTACCTGGGGAGAGGGAGAGCCCGATGCTGTTGGAGACCGGGTAACCCAGTGCGCCCTGCACCCAGCGGGGCAGAACCGACAGCAGCAGGCGTGTGACCCGGTGCAGGCGCTTGCGGCCGGCGAGGCTCTGACGTGCGGGACTGGTAACCTCGGGGTTAACGGCGACACTCGGCTTTGGCTGCCGGAAGCCGATGACCCACCAGAACCCGTGGTAGGCACGCACCTGCAGGCGAGCGTTCAGGTTAAAAAGAGGCACGCAGTCACATTTAAAAAAAAACACGTGAACATTCAAAACACACGCTGCACGCACCACGATGCCAAAAGGCCAGAAGAGGCCGCGGAGCACGGAGCGAAGTACGCCGTCTCTCCTCTCCACTCGGTCCTGCAGGTGAGAAGGAAACACAGGTGAAGGAAAACAGAACACCACCAAACTTCTCCAAACAAGCTCCAAACTCCATCTCTACCTCCGTGTTTTGCTGCTCCTGCTCCACAGTGTCTCTGTGAACTTCAACAGTCATCCTGCTGCTGGTCTGGTCTGGTCTGGTCTGGTCTGAGGCCTGGTGGAGAACGTGGAGCTGCCGGGCTGCACAGGCTGAACCTCAGTGAGCGGGAAATGTACCCTGACTTCCCAACGGTCGAGCCAATCAGTGCCAGCATAAGCACGTGTTACTAATGAGCAACTCCCACCAATTAACCTACAGAGAGGGTGGTCACGTGACTCGTTTGAGCACTTCATCAACCAGAATCTACAGGTCTGACAAGTGCATTCAGACCCTAATGAAGTGTTTGAACACCTGATAAACATGTACTCTAGTGGTAAGATATGTAAATACAAACATATCTTACCACTATTCGATTATTAATCGATTACTAAATTAGTCAATTAAGTTAATAATTAAAAGAAGCTTTATGATGTTTCATCTTCTTAAAAGTGAAGATTTCAAGCTTATTTGCTCCAGATGCATTTCAAGCTATTTCAGAGACATAATTCTCTAACTGTAACAAATGTTCTCTTCCCGTAAAGCAGAAAATAACATAATGACTCGATGATTTTAACTTACAATATAGAGAACCAGTATTATACGATACTGAGTAACATGTCGGCTCTTCCCTAACTACTTCCTGGACTGTTGAAATAAATGAATAAATAAATAGGAACAATATTCTGAATACAAGTTTAACAAGTTAATCTAAGCATATTAATTTAAATCCAACTGCAGTGCCTCTTCCCTGCAATTCCAGCAAATTCTATTTCCTTTTCTCTGCCCATCCGGTCGTTGGGACATAGCAGGATAGGCTTAGACCCTGATTATACCTGCTTGTAGTTGTAGTTAATGGTTGCATCCATTCTGTTGATCAAAAACAGTCTGAAAGTGTTAGTGGCTAAAAATAAGTCACATGTTGCATCGTATCACTCACAGAGGCGTCAGTGGCTTTGAGTGGAACTGAACTGCTGCTGCTCTCTCTGCTTTTTAGCATATGAAGAGGCCCCATTATTATTATGCCTCCACTTGTCCAGCTCTCTAATTGGAAACCACGTCCGGCTCTCGCTTTCGTCACATTTACGTATGTGCTGGGTTTGGTGGAGCACAACATGTGGGAAGCAGAGATGTATAAAAGCTGCCTTTCATCGACCTCTCCCAAATCTACATCCAAACCTGTGAGCAAAGACTGTGGAAGACACTGAAACATGTACAAGGACACGGTCACAAGGACGTTAAGCTTTGGAGCAATTAGCAATGGAACCAATGCTCCTGATGATTTCTCCACAGCCCGCAGGCACAGCAGCGCAGGGATCCGCGCACTCTTGTGGGCTACGAACAGCGCAAAGTCCTTTGGTTGTTCTCTGGGATCGGACTCACAGACAAGCCGGGACAACATTTGTCCAAATATCCTGACACCTGACAGCATCCCACAGTTCACCATACCAAGTTTGTCTCTGCAAAGTGGCTTAAAATTGTTGAACAAGGCAAAAGAGCAAGAGGATGCAGAGTCAGAGGAAGACCTGAGCAGTTCCAGGACAGCGGAGTCATCTGTCTCTGTCTCTCCAGCCTGCTCAAACATCTCATTGTCTTCCAGTTTAGGTTTGGTCGTGTCAGATCGCAGAGCTGAGCGGTGCGTCTCTGACCCTTCGATGCACAGGAGGTCTCCTCTGAAGAGGGAGGGCTCGTATCCATGCCCCGAGGCCCAGCACTGCCTGGACCCCGCCAGCAAAGCAGCCCTCTCCCTGCCCCACCTGACCAAAGTCACCACCCCGTATGGCTTCATCACCTTGAGCCAGAGTCCTCAGATGGTGAGCGAGGAGGCACTTCTCTGCCAGACTGGGCTACGACGCTCAACTAAGGACGAGGAATGTGCGTGCTGCCACTGGAAAGCCCCAGACACAAGGACAGTGGACATCACACACGACTCCTCTCACAGGCCTGGAGTCAAAAACAGACTTTTCAAAGGCTCAGCAGACTCACAGAGTCACGGGAGATCAGTAAAGTCGGGAATAAAAGTTTCTTCTGCCTCTTCCACCAGCACAACCGTCTCACTTGTTCCTGCAGCCAGACAGCCAGATAGCAAGCTGAAAAGGCGCTTCTACAACGTTATAAAGAAGCACTTCCCCTCCTGCCATTAGGAGGAAACCATGGGACTGTATGACTTCATTTTGTCTCTACTGTCGTAGAAAATGTAAAGAAAATGTCATAATGAAAAAAAAATAAAACAACAAAAACAGACCACGGAAGTGTCGTGTGTTCATTTATTTCACATTTTTACTCACAGTTCCTTATTCTCATCGAACAAAAGCAGTTTGTTTGGCAATTAAATCAAAGCTGAGGAACATTCAAGGGTGAATGTCTCACATCTCCCGTGTAATTGAGGTTAATTAATTCCTCCACTGCTTTCATGGTCTTAAATGTCACTCCCTCTCAGTGTGTTAATGTGTCCTTCTGGAAGGAAACTCAAGAGGGACTCATGACGCAAAGTGCACCACTCGTATAGTGGTGGGCGACGTAGATGAAAGCGAAAATAATACATTTATAACCAGTCCCTATGTTGTTTATTTATGTGCAGGGTGTCATTTATCTTACATTAATACTTTCAGGCAAATGAGACTCAAAGGTCATTAGCATCCATTAAAATGATTGTGTAATCCAGAGAGGTGCTATATCCCATCCTTGTATACGTGTCATTATGATGCAATAAAATTCACATACAGCACCACAAATTAAACTGTTCAAGACTAGTTTCGACATACAGAGCGTTTTTAATTAGCACGAGGACCGATTTATAGAAGCTGCATTTATTTTAGATTGCAGTAAGTAATAATAATATGGAAAAAGCCCAGAAAGGTGATTGAAGTGACCTTAAATGTTTTGTAGTTGTTGGTGCCATGATGGGCTGGAAACTGCTGATCTACAGGGTTTCGAGTTTACAGAGAATGGTCTGTGAGCAGCACTTGCCAGAATGATATCTAAGCAGTCACTTAAACATCATGTGACACTTGTGGGTCAGTGTGTGTAGAGCGTGTGACCATCCTCTGACATGTGAACCTTTCTTTGTTTCTGTTTTCAGGTGGAAGTAAAAGGAGGAAGTTTATCCTGCGTAAAAAGCCATAGACATTGTGTGTAAAATTCCTTTTTTCAATATCCTCCCTGCAGCTCCATATTGGGTTGTTTCTAGATATTTAATGAGATCGGGGTATAATGGTGTAAATATAACACTGAAAGAAAACAGCCTTTTAACACAGTGGACGTGTGAGTCACTGGGAGCAGAAGCACATCAGCAGCACACACTCAGGAATACACTTAAGGTAGCGTGACGCTACCACAGCATGTAGACACAATATTACACATGTTTTCTGCGTCACGGAGGATGCAGACATCACACCGCTGCTGTTGCACTTGTCTCATATTATTAAGCTTAAGGTTTAGGCTTCATCAACATAACAATCAAACATCATATTTTGTAGAAACCATGTACGGCACCCAGAGAACACGTCCTACTGACTCCTGAGTTCCTCTAAATTCTCCTGTGGGATAATATTCTTAAATTTTGACCTAATAACATTGTGACCACATGAATTTTATCTCACACTGGAAAAAAAATCCTTCTTAAAAGAGGTCTAAAAACATCATCTGAATTATTAGACCCAGTTCTCAAATGTAATTACAGACCATAACTTCCATCCAAATATGCTCTTTACATGTTCCAGTTATTATCAATTGCAGCAACTCCTATAAATGGTGACGTGTCATTTGTAAGATTAATTGCAAAAAGCAGTAAAATAGTGAGATTGGATCATGTGTGAAAACTGTTAGAACTTGTCTATGATTGCTAATGATAATAAAAATGAATAAATCAATGACGAATCACACATGAACTCTAATTGTAAAGTTGTACTTCACTTCAAATAACTTCAAATAAAAGACAAATGGATCATAATAAAAGATCACTATTGCACCATGGGTATTTGTCATAAACCGGCAAAAGAAGCTTAATGTCAAGCTCATTTTGTGGGGTTTAATTATCCAAAAACCAAGGAAATTAATAAAAAATAAAAACCTTTGTACCTTTCTCAATAAAAGTCATGGGAGATCAAAAGCTCCTAGTTGGAGCTGTTGCATATGTAAAGGCCCAAACTGCATCATCCACAGGGGAAACGTTCATGCCGTGGTTTCACACACTGAAAGTAGATCAACTGTGACAGAGAGAGAGAGAAAAAAACCAAGTGTCACTGCTCTAACTGTTCTTCGCTGTTCTGTCAAGTTGAGGTTTACTCACGGAACAGTGTTGCCCTCGCAACAGGCACTTCTTTTCCGGTGTAACCTCAAACAGGCTAAAAATGATAAGAGTTAAAAAAAAAAACAAAAAAAGGAAAACCAGCAGAAGCAGCGCAGTCTCATGAAAAAGTCAATTCACGACACATGCAGGGGAGAGTGTGAGAGGTAGAAGCAGAGGGAGGAACAGGAAGTCTGCCACTTTGCCCCCTGTGAGCCGCACATGAACATTATTCAGCGACAGTTCACTGTTGTTACTCTGCAGGTTCCCGATGGCGTCTGGTTCGGTCAGCAGAGTGGACGACCTGCCACCAGCACTGCCTCTCAAACAGCACAGGTAAAACCAACCAACCAACCGCAGCTTTAACCCGTTTGAATTACTCACCATGAGGTAGGAGATCGTCACAGATAATCATTTTTAATCATGATTAATCATGATTAACAATAATACAGGTTGATTATTGATGTCAGCTGACCAAGAGTGGATGCACCAGACATAAGACAAGCTGGGAGTAGCTGCTGTGTTATGCAGATATGTTCCTGGCTTTAACACTTTACTGGGCAAAGAACTATATTTGGTAACTTGGAAATCCAAAACAGTTCCGAAAAGGCAAAAAGTATGGTCATGCGACTCTGTCGTCTCCTGGTAATATCTCAGAAATGAATTATGGTAAGGTGATGAAATCAGTCAGGTGTGTTGCAGCAGGGAAACATCTGAAACATGCAGGACAGACGTCCCCAAGGACCAGCAGGATTGGGGAACGCTGTTTTAAAATAATGTTCCTTTCACTTTACTTTCACGTGTTCTTCTTGTATATTCTCATATATACTATTTTCAGGGGGAAGGAACCATATATGGCACCTTCATGGACCTTGATTTTCTACATGAAAATAACACATTTTGTTCTATATCCTCCAACAAACCAGTCCTGCAATTTAGTATTTCATTGTAAAGGGGTAACACTGAGCGTTTCGCAGACGACACGTATGCGAAAAAGCTCACGTTGCATTACCAAAATCATGTGATGGTTTGTGCTATCGGAAAATATTCCAGCGGTTTCTCAAAGATGAGACGTTGTATGTCAAAGCCAACGTGTGGTTATTACCACAATATTACCATAGTTTGCATTTTTCTGGCCTGTTTTTACACATTGAGTAACAAAGACTCGAGAAAATGTTTGATACTGTTCAAATTTAACACACAAAATCTGGTGTTCATGCACAACTGCTGTGTTTTACCGCAATAAAACCTTTTGTTTTTCTTCAATTTAAATATTTAACTAACTGCAAAAGCACGTACTCACAGGACATTTTCCCACCCTTTTATGGTCCAGATATTTTGAGGCTTAGGTGTTAAATGTGGTTGTTATTCTGTGTGTTTTGTTTCTCAGAAGTCGTTCCAGCGTGGAGGCTGAATGTGTTACACTCAGTCCTGTGGAACTCCAGGCTCAAAACGACGCATTCAGTGACGTCTTCATTGAACCTACAGATTGTCATGCAGCCCAGTGCCCGATACACCAGCGCTACGGTAGGTTTACAGAATTACAATATAATCCATAGCTGTCACGTATATTAGTGCATCCTGTTAAGTAGCTTTGTGTTCCAAAGTCAAACCATGATATAGTATTCTGTGTGTGGTTCAGGACTCTCAGTCCAGACTTCACTAATGAGAACTGAAAGAGAGGAAGTAACATCTGAAAAGCTTACTTTTGAGACAGATTCCCTATCGCCACCACCAAAATCTAATTATTTCTTTGCTGAGATAATCTGTGTGTGTGTGTGTGTGTATTACTCCACCTCTAAATGAGCCATCACAGAGAGCATGTCCAGCAAAAGTTACATATGGCGCTTTTCCACTACATGGTACCGCCTCGTCTCACAGTTTAGTAGTAACTCCTCAAACGTGGGCGGAGTCATCACAGCACGGATGCATGAAACTGAAAAAAGAAAAGCAGTTATTTTCGATGTACTGAATCATTAGAATCAATCATTAAAAAGATTAGTTCAGTTCTTCCTCCATGACCGGAGCACAGTCACTCACCTGAAATACAGCGCCAGGGTTTGTGATGCAGCTCGCGATTGCCGGCTTCAGCAGTGCCGTCACTAAATACACTCGTCTGTTAAGTGATGAGATTTTCAGGAAGTTTTCAGGATTGTAAAGTCCTTATAACTGATCTACAGTTCAGTATTGTATGGTTTGATTCTTGTGACTCTTCCTGTGACGGCACCAATCAGTGCACGGCAGTCTGACGACGTCACGTGTCAACCTCAACCTCGCCAGAGAAGGTACTAGAATAAGTACCAGGTTTAAGGCTACAAAACCCCACACTTTTTTATATACAAACATAAGTATGGGTAGTATGTTCAATGTCTGCAAATAAACCCTTCTAATAAAGGGCATGGGATGCTCAGTGAGTCCATCATGACGACATTTCTATCAATCACAAAATCCACAAAAATTGTACCAAGTACAATTAAATTGTTAATGGTTAAGTTATGAAATGATTTAACTGAATTTCAACTTTGAGCTCTGTAGGTTTTGCTGTTTGTAATTGATCTTGTTTAATGAAGAGACAAAGAGAGCTTTCCACTGTATGGAGGTTAACGTTCAACCTTATTCGACCTCCTAGAGATGCTGTGTTCCAAACTTTGACCCATGTTCGCCTCACTGTGTTGTTCAGATCCGTCTCGACACCAGGAGAGATTTTTCTCAGACGGGACACCACCGCCTGTTCCAAAGAAGAGGTTTGCTCGCACCCTCTCTTTTCCTGCCACCAGTGCGTCTCCACAGTGTCCCTGGTCTCCCCTGTCTCTTCTGCCGAAAAACCCTCAGAACTACGACAACCCTCTGTACATGCTGGCACCAGTAGCTGGCAGCTATTTCCATCAATGTGGGAAAGAAGTTAAAACAGCAAGAAAGAGTCCCGTCCCCTCGCTGTCCCTCTCCCAGCTGTCTTTTGACACCGCAGACGAACATCTGCCACAACTCTTCGGCGGCTTTGATGACCAGACGGTTGTTTCTCAGGGGATTCAGCATTGCCATGGACTCTTCCTGAGAAGGGTGGTGCAGAACATGGAGGCTGGGATCCTGCTGCAAGATGAAGCCACAGACAATCATGCCAGGTCATACCAGCCTCAGGATTTCCTACTGAATGAGGGCAGTCAGCCAAAGCAGATTGGTAACAGTTTCTACTACAGCCTGCAGAGCCCCAAGTTCCCAGGGAGGGTGCTTGGCTTAAAGGTATTGTTACAGCTCTTTGTTCCACTCAGTATTCTGCACATGTTCTCTTTTGCGTAAGTTTTCCTGCAGTCATATGTGTGCAAACATTTGTATGGAGTTTGTATGTTTCACATAGTGTGCAATAAGCTCCAGTACACACAAGATCTTTATCAGCATTAGCGAATGAGTTGAAATACCAAAGACACTTCCTCTTAACTGCCATCAGGTTTCAAAAGTGCAGCAGAAAGGCCACAAAAAAACGAAAAAGCTGTGAGCGGCATAACTTTTAAATGTAAATACATTGCCAAAATGAGCTCACATGCGGCTTCTAAAAGATGCTTGAAAAATGCCTGGAAGTCATACACTGGTGTGGTTGGGCCTGAGTCGCTTCTTTGTCAGTCATTCATTCATCATCTAACTGCTTTATCCTCCACTAGAGGGTCACAGGAGGGCGATAGGCGGGGTCCACCCTGGACAGTTCACCAGTCCATCGCAGGGCCACACACCGCTAGAGACAAACAACCATTCACTCTCACACTCACTCCTACGGTCAATTTAGAGTGTCCAATTCACCTAATCCCCACATTGCATGTTTTTGGACTGTGGGAGGAAGCCGGAGAACCTGGAGAGAACCCACGCACACACGGGGAGAACATGCAAACTCCATGCAGAAAGGCCCTTGTTCCAACCGGGGCTCGAACTCGGGTCTTCTCGCTGCAAGGCGAGAAGACCCGAGTTTTGCACAGGAAGTGATTTGTTTTACATAAACAGTGACGAAGGCAACATCGTGTTAGTAAAGCACGATGGCTTTTATTATTACAGGACTTTGAGCGGCTTGATGGGATAAATGCCTCTTGCGAATGGCTGGTGGTTTGGTGTGTTAGTGTTTTGGAAATTACAGACGTTACGCATTGGATCTTTAAAAACGTTTTGCATTGCATGGGTCATGAGTTTTTCTTGTCTCTGCAGGTGCACAAGCAGACCAATGAGAATCCAACCAAACACCAGCTGTCACATGTCAATGTGCAAAATGTGGTTGCTGTTTTCACACCCAGCATCAAACTGAAGAGGAGCGATCCCACGACTCCTTTCAAACCGGGATGCACTGCCGCTAATCCACCAGACGGAGGCAGCACAGAGTATTCTACAGATCCTGCCATCAGCAATGTGACCACAGTCGAGTCTTTACTTGACAAAGGCATCACTGTGAGTGTTGAGAGAGACCTGCCTCATGCCACTCTGGAGGACTTTGTTCAGGACAGCAGGTCCCTGCAGAGTGCAGACAGTTTGGTTTGGGACAGACAGGTGTGTGTTTTGTTGCTGCAGATATTAATGGCTTCACAACATTTGTACAACACCAGTGCCACCACATCCGAGCTCAGACCCTGGGAGATCTTCCTAGTGTGGTCCTGCAGAGAAAGGAGTGAGGGGGAAGGGTTCAAGATCGGCAGATTGAAAGAAGACACGGAGTGGGAAGAGACGGCGAGTAAAGGGAGGACCCAGATGTTATGGAGGACACATGGTTCTCCTCGTGTTGTGTTAAACCCGCAGTCTTTGAGTCCGTCTGCATCTCATCCCCTTCCCTCCATTAAGTCCCAGATTGGGGCCCTGCTTCAATACTGTTTGGCCCCACAAGAGCGCTCAATCTCATCTCTGGACTCAGATCCAAATCCATCCAAGTCCTCGTACCAAAGAGGTCTTCATCACCTGTCTTCACTGCTCCAGAATGAGAGCAGCAGTCTCCAGATTGTGGACATGGTGGCCATGCTTCAGGTGCTCCTCTGGGGCCCCAGTGTCACACTCTTTAATCCTGAGAGGTCGGTGACAGCGGCAGTGAACAGCTGGCTGACAGTCAAACGCGCTCTGCTGGTGATGAAGCTGGCAGAGAGAGGGCTGATGGGAGATCAGGCTGCTCTGGACTGGGATGACTGCATGTGCCTGCAGTACCTGTCATCCACTGACCCAGAGACAGTGGTGAGTGTGACCAGACAGCTGTTTGAAGACAGATCTACATTTACAGGATGTCTGTCTTAAAATGAACATTTTCCTTAAAATAACTGTCCAGTAGTAGAGCATTACGTGCATTAATCAAAGACACATTTCCATATAATTCCATCATAGTATTGAAATTATTTGTTGTGGTATGGTTATATCACTATATTTGTGCATTTCTATTTTTGTTTCAATAACTTATACCCTAAATAAATAAAACATTTATTATTTAAAGCAACCAGTAGTAGAACTTGCTTGGCCTTTTATTGGCACTTCAAATTACTCAGCAACACTAAGAATAACTTAGGCGCACAGAGATTAAGGACAAAGGTTCAGGTCAGTGGTGGAGTCTACGTGATATGCAGATATATGTCATACACCCACAACAAAAACCACTTCCAAATAACTACTTAAAAATGGTGCATTGATACACATCAACTCCATTTTTTGACAGACACTGACACTCAAATAATTTCTTTTAGCAAATATAAAGTGTTGATGACTGTTGTTTTCATTCAAACACTAATTTAATATAATAAACTTCATCACATGCATACTTCTGTTGCTCTGCTGGCCACTCATGCTGCTTTGAGAGTGTGTATTTTATATTTTTTATGCAATTAGGGAAAGTGGTCTGGACTCAACATCCCCAGTTGCCTCGTGTCACTATCGATTCAAATGAGTAATAATAATTAACACGATGTTGTTCTTTGAACGTACCCATGCCTGCTTAAATAAAACAATCACCAAGATGTTTCAGGGCGTGGTTGACTCCCCAACTGCCTGAAGAAAATCCTAAACAGCCATTTACAGCAGAAATAACAGAATTAATAAGTATTAAATAGTTTGTAGGAAGCCACAGAATGCACCTCCAAAAGGCCATAGATCTGTTTGACATCAGAAACACCACAGATGAAACGGTCTAGGTGAGCTCTTTTTATTAAGTACAGTTAAAACATGCAGATTTTTTTCTCAAGTGAATTAAAACCAATGAAAATCATGCACACAAAAAAAATCAAACTTGAGAATCAACCAAAAATTACTCTGAAAACATCTACTTACACGAGTATGTTGAATTTAAATCTATCATAAATATTACACTGTAGAGATGATTGGGTTAATAGGAGGTCTACACACAATGAAGGGCAATACAGTGGTGAGGACACAATGCCCTGATATTATGTGGGCGCTTGCTTTACATTCCTGTAAATTAACATCTTACCCTAGTGCAAATATCAATGACACATGGGAGGTAAAACAAAAACAAAAGAAGAGACTGTGACAGGAAACCTCAACCATACTGAAACATCAACATTATACTCATTTTCCAAAGAAAAACTAAAGAGATGTGTGGGTAGGAATCAAAATAAGTACAACAAACATTTGAAACTGCTCAGCGTTTTTTCTTTTTTTAATCATCATCGGAGGAGTCTCGCTCGATGCTGTAAGCCATGAAGACAGCATCAGGGCGGGAAGGGACGAGGGGATGACCCGGTCTCACAATCTCAAAGCCCAGGAAACTGAATGTACGCAACAGAGATGCTGAGGAGGACCAAAAAATGTATACAGATTTAATATCGAAGGTTTGATTCCAATTTTTATTTATTTATTTCTTTTTTTAACTTATTTATTATACAGTACATCTCTTTTCACTTCATTTATAAAGGACCTCAGGGTGAGGAGCTACGTCAGATCTAAACAAATTACATATACAGCACTGTGCACAAGTCTTAGGTCTCTACCATCTTTGTTGTTTTTATGTCCTCCAAATGCTGTGATCATTGGCATTGGAATGATGTGACTGAACGCTGGTCTTATTTAAACTGTCCATGAGTTTAACTGGAATGATCAAGCATGTCTATAATAGACATTATTTCACAGCAGATACGTTTCAACATGAAATAGTAGGACCAACGCGGGTTTTAGCAGCAACATTAATATGGGTTCCACTCAAGGTTTAAGAGATCCAGGGGAGCTCATACTAAATAATGAACACTTTAAGCAGTGTTGGTTTTTTCCCCCTGAAAGATGTGTTACTTAAAACCACATACATGTTTCCTGTATTTTCTGGACAGAGAAATAATTAGACTGTGTGGTCATTAAAACATAGATATAACAGCAAATCTAATGGTGGGTAAGAGAGCTTTGCACAGTACTGTACATGTGGCTGTTTAATTAGTTTATAAGGATAAGATTTATACAATACTTACAAAGGTGTATGGAATTAATGTCACTTGCTTTCATGCCATATTATTACAACTCCCATTTAATTTCTGTTATAATACACGCAGGTACCAAGTGATCATCTTTACTGCCAAGATGAGTTAATCTGCTGCAGTTCAAGCTGGTAAAACATTTCCAAAAATGTATTTAAATTGTTAAGATTAAAGGTTTGTTTCTAACTGTACGGTCCTTCATCCTTTATTTGTTACCCCTTCTTCAAAACAAATGCCCTTTAAAATCACATTGAGTTTCCTGTTGTACGGAGGTTATTAATACAACATAAACTTGCTGTAGACGTAAAAAAGATAAAAAGTCTTACCTCTGTCATCACGGTTCTTGTGAAAGCAAATGAACACGTGATCAGCCTGCAGCTGTTCCTCTGCAAATTCCAGCAGGAGAGCTAACCTGTGAAGAGGCAAAGACAACACAAACGTGTTAATGTATTACAGAGGTGATGTTCATGCGTAAAATGGTTTGTAACTTGATTTTCTCTTTTTAATTTAACATAACAAAACGTTTCATTGCCAACAAAAATGTTTTGCTGCCTTCTCACCCATCTTTGCTGCCCTCGGGCAAAGCTCCAGGAGGGATTTCAACGTAAAGGTTCCCCCCTTTCAGTGCCGCCCTCCAGACACAGTGCTTGCCTTCAGGGCGACGAGGCTCAAAGAGCAAGAAGCGCACTCTGCCATTGGCAGGGGGAGGCTCCTCAAGAACCAGCAACTGAGCATCCTACAGGAGCACAGGGACACAAATGTGAGACCTTTATTTAAAATTACACTTTACAAATACAGACAAATGTGTGCTTCCACTTTATTGTCATGTATTTGTATTACAGAGCAGAATGACACAGCATTTCCTGGAAATCTTTGATTTCCTTTATACTGAATAATCATGCTAATTATCATTATAAATAAGGATAGACAAATTAAGATGGGAAAAAAGAAAGTAGCCATAAAAGTGCCAATGAACTGTAGAAAATGATTTTAAATTCCTACGACATCTGGGACATCCAGATTGTTATCAAACACGATATGATCAGTATCCCTGCATCTTGTCAGTCATTCAAGTTAAAATATCTAAAATTGTGCAAAAATCTAAAACATACTGCAAAACAACAGATGTCAAACAGCAGTAAAAGTATTTTAAAAGTGGTTAAACGTACAGAGTAGTATAGCTTAGCTGAAAGATTGCGATCCCGCTGGTCATTCCCTCGCCCACCTGGGATCTTCAGGGGTGGGTGAGGGGCATCAGGAGCACCACAGAGGCCCCGGACACGGGTTACTGCAACAGTGGGAGCACCTCCTAGGACTGGAGATACTGGAGGGTGAAACAAACACAGATGGAGCCATTATAAGTGGAACATTCACAAGAGATTGAACAAACTAACTCCTCAACACACTCTGAATATAAACAGCAGGCCTGGAACACATTACACTGCTCAGTGATTTATCTGTGAAATATTAAATCATTTGCTAAAGTTGACCAACACAGGATACAAGTTCAATCAGTAACTGTTCCCACTTCAGGCCTGGGTCATACTTTCCACGTCCACACAGACGTCCAATGGATGTAAATGTCCTCATTTTTCCCATTTCCATAGTGGTCCATGTTGAACATGCGAGAATAACCCGGAGCACCCCAACAGTTTGAGTCCTTTCGGAGCGGACTTGAGCTTAAGTCACACAGAAGGCGTCTTGCAGGACAGGAAGTAAGAAACATCACATGTATCATCACGTGACCCTTCTGTGGAAGACCACTGGAAGACGTCGGAACATGCCAAGCACAGTTTTCTATCTTACCGAACAAAACTTCACCTCAAGTATAGGGTGTATATATATATATATATATATATATATACATATAGATAGATAGATAAAAATATAAAAGGGTATCAAGTATATATATCAGGACAGTATGAACCATTTGGGACTGAAACGAAGAAGACAATTACCATGGAAACTCTTGAGATTATGAGAGTAGGTCTGCTGGTCTCCACACATGTAACTCATCGCTCAAAGAATACACGGCTATACAAAAGAGCATGAACTTCTGAAGAGACATCTTATCTAGTAAAATGGAACATGAGTACATAGACTAGGCTGTAGTGGACCCTGGTTAAGCATGAACAGAAATGCAAAGCAGCTCTCCCTGGATACTGAACACAAAAAATATGACCCAGGCCTTGGCCACAATTACTGATAAGGGACATTTGACTTGTGTACATTCATGAAGCAGGAAGCAAGAGAGGGTCATGTGACATGACCACATCCTATACTTATTACAAACAAACCATGGTTCCTGTGGAAAATGTAATTGTTCTTGTCAAAGAGAAACATTTCACTTCCTAAAATGAGGTTGAGTTGTGTACCAGAGTTTCTGGGAACCAACTTAAAGCCTGTCACATGGTTCTTGGGGGAGGATTACAGGAGAAACAGGTTCTATTCATCTTCAACAGTAACTGTTAATAGCATCGACAATCCCTAGTTTATCAGACGAGATCAGCTATTTAAATCCAAAGGCTCAAATGAATTAATAATGCATGCTGGTGCAGACGTCTGCATGTTTAGATTAGACTAATTTTCCAAACGGAAACAAAAGCCATCAGCAACAGCAGCTCAACTGCTCTCAAACAACCACAGATTATCTCTTTGCCACTGCTGCGCTCTATGTGGAGAAAATGAGTGAAACGCAAATGAGAAACATCATCACTCCAGTAGTTCAGCCCAAACATGTGAATCTGCAGTGCCCCACCTATTGCTTAATGCAAAGCAAATGTTGCACAATTATACAGATGTGACCTACATTCCTTTCTTAGATTATGTAGTAACAAAAATTATCATTGTTACATAAAACCTCCAGTGACACATAACAGTGTATGATTTTCATTCATCAACCTCTGAAACCCTTATGTCTACAGCAGACAGAAACAAATACATACACAATAATGGGTTGTTCTAGAAAATACAGCTGCCCTATTCACATGAAGGAGCCTGTGCTTGTGCAAGAGCATAATTGTATACATATGATAACGTGACGCAAACAACTACTCATCTCCAGGGGCCCGTTTCAGAAAGCAGGTTAAGTGAATCTTTGAGTTAGTTAACCCTGAGACGAGGGAAACTCTTCACAAAGCCGGAGCGAGGTATTTCCACCGGCTCTACTCGCCTCGGCACGGCATGACACGGTTTAGGTTGCATCTCCACTACAAAAAAAGGTTCCTCAACTCAACACAGCCATTATAACAAGCCTGTATGTCTGCTTACCTCAAGTCAGCACATATCGCCACATACATTTCTGCTCAACTGGATTAAAATGGAGGCTGTTCTCTTTGTTTACCCGTTTCCATGGTGAATCGCAGTATCAGAGCACCATTGACTTTTTTTATTCCCAACGCACACGCTTAAGTCAAAGTGAACATACTCAGAGTTGAGTGAACTAACACTGATCAGCTGTTAAGGTTATAACTCAGAGTTTGTTGAACCCACTTTCTGAACCAGGCCCCAGGATGTCATTGAGTATGTATTGTTCAAGGAAAGTGCTGGTGGTTTGGATGGGCATACAGCCTTATGTCAATAAAGAACACAGTATTGATGTTTAATAAGAGACATGGCCACTATTTTAATGATTTAAATGATGCTTGTTACTATGACAATTCTGCTTAATTATCATTATGCTTATTTATTTATCATCAGGATGCATTTGATTTACATTTACTTATTTATAACTGAATAACACATTAATATGTTATTTTTATTTTAAGTCTATCATTGGCAGTGTTCAGACCTGAAATATAACAATTTTTGCATATCCAGATACTTCAAATCTGATTCAAACCACATAGTAGTAGGTATGTTATTTTTAAAACAGATTTCTACAAATAGGTCTCAGTCTAAACACCCTGGTTGCTTCATCTTTTGCAAATCTTGTAATGAGACAAAAACGGCGCCAGATGTGTTCAAACATACGACACAGCATGGCCAAACCAGCCTTGCCTACAGCATTGAGCACTGAAAAATATACCAGTCTCCAATGTCATTGAATCATTCTGCACCATGACTTGACAGGGTGACAGTGTGGAGAGAGATGAAGATGCTGCACCTCTATTTTTCATTTTTTTGAAAGCTGCACCACAAACACGGGTCCACCTTCATCTTTACCAAAGCAACCCATGAATACAGGTTAGTCAGGTCTGGGTTTACAAATCTGATTTGATCGCTTAATAATACTTCCATTTTTACACATTTTACAGGACCCTACCTGTACAGCCAGGACAGCTATATGGAGGCCACCATGTATTTACAAAACATCTTTTTCAGTTTTGATGCCAACAGTAGGGTACATTGGTTCTCAAACGAGGAGCGAGATGACTGACGTTCAGTTTAACATCACCAATAAATGTGACTGGATTTCACATACTGCACCTTTGAACATCATTATAGCCCATCGTCATTGTCCACTGTGTAATGTGCATATTTGCACCCAATTCATGTCTGTCTGTCCTACAAGAGGAATCTCACCTCCATGGCTTTTTCCCTCTTACAATATTTTTTTTGGGGAGTTGTTCTTAACCCCAAAATCAGGTTCTTAGTACAAAACATGTCACTCCATGCATATAATGTAAAGCCTACTGAAGCAAAAATTATTTGTGAATCTGGTCTATACAAATAAAATTGATTATTTTAGATATTAAGTTAGCATGACAGCCAAAGTCACTCAGAAAACAGAAAAGGGTTGAAACCAATGTATATTTACAAGGAATAGAATGTGTACAGTATGTCATAACAGGATTCAAAATCCCCCATCGTACCACAACACCCCCTCCTTCGCAGTGCAGTGGAAATTTCCAACGAGTCCTTCACAATACTGTAGGAACCAGACAAACAGCCTCGACCAAAATCACCTGCTGTGACACGACGAAGGCGAACAGAGCACCGCCTGTGCTAAGGTTTTAAGATCCAGAGTCATATTTCCCAACCACCTCCAGTCTACTCTACAGTATATTTACAAAAGGAAATATAAACAAGCAAACAATGAGTCGCCAGTGCTGCCACATTTCTCCACAATGTTAACACCGAGTTTGGTTAAGGCACAGAGTAAAGGTTGTGTTTAGCAGATGGTTAAACATTACTGGTGCACAACAAAACAGCAACGGAGCATTTCTTTAGGGAGAGGATGAGATGATACAGGTTCAATCATTTCACTAGTCTTTAACAAGGTTCTAGCTAATTGCTAGCTTCCATAAATGTATTTATTTGCCCTGTTCGGTCAAGAGCAAAGTAAAAAAAAATAAAATCAATCGAGCTAGTGAAAAATTATCCCCACTGATCATTTTCACTGCAACATTAACTGAGCTATGTTACCTTACTGCAATAAGCAATTTCTCTGCGTTGAAAATCGACTGTTATTTCACCCAGTAAACGCAAATAAACAGGGGCAAATACACTTAAAACCGAGACAATTTAAACAGAAAATACAATAAACGGGCCGGGTCCAGCTCACAGCCCTTTTAACAGCAGCGAGCTAGAGAGCAAATAATCAATTATGTAACTTTAGCATATTAGCTTAAGCGTCATCTTTAGCTTAGCTAGCTAGAGCATGTTTATTAGCAGCAGTTGTTGTCGTTCTTGCTTGACACTCATGTCCGCTACACGTCATACAGGCTGGATAAACATATTTAGTTAATGTGGCATAACAATGTGATTCAAACCATCGACTGTGGAAAATGTGTCATGTTATGTAAACAAGAAATCGTTTCTAACAGCTAGGCCGCGGTTTTAAACGTAGCTTAGCTTAGCTTGTTAAAGTAGCATGCAGAGATTTACATCTACGACATCAACGTACCTCCCGCTTTCAGTTTTATTACTTGATTGCTCAATAACAGGCATCTCGGTTAAGTTTCTCTCTTTTTCTCTCACAAAACAATGACTATTCAAAATCGTCTGTAGGTTGGATTTAACCATCCGGCCTGCGTCCACACCAGCTGCTCTCTCTGCCCTCTCCTCGTCTCCTACTGTGGGGCTGAGAGCTGACACAGGCTGCGGTATTTGTTATGGGAGTGTCCTCATTCTTACGCACAACTGTAAACAAAATATCACGCAGCTGAACAGTTGAACACCCTTAAATGCCTTAAATGTTTAAAATGTTTGAATGCGTTTATTTTAAGTAGTATTTACAAGGGATGACACAACGTCACCATGTATTGCAATACATAAAATCACAATATGTCGATTCCTTAGTGTTGTGAATCAGTGGCGTGCACAGACATTTGGAAGGGCAGGGGCAAAAATTAGAGGGGCACCTACTACAAACTGGTGGGTCAGGTGCCACTAGAAATTTCCCACATTCTCACACACCTGTGTATACACGGACATCCTTTACAGAACAGCATCACTTTCTATCACAGAGATGGGCATTTTATATAATTTCCTCCCTTCAGGACACTGTCATGTAGGGCAGGTGGCAGTGGGTCCCCAGGACCAGGATTGAGACACCCAGCTCTACATGACAGTGTCCCGAAGGGAGGAAATTATATAAAATGCCCATCTCTGTGATAGAAAGAGATGCTGTTCTTTAAAGGATGTCCATGTTTACACAGGTGTCTTCGAGAAACCCTGATACACAGTAGGGACAGTAGGGAACTTCATAACAGCACCCTTATTAATTGCAAGGACACCCATAGGAAACAAAGTTGCAAGGGCATCTTATAGGGCACTGCATCACTTTTGTCCACTAGAAAGACACTCCTTTAGAAACAATACATTTTTTAAATGTATACTTTGCTTTAGAGGCCACACATGAATGGCAGCCAGTAGGGCACTTCCTCATGTTTTTACCACTCCAGATAGTACATGCATTATGTGACTCAAGGGGGCATTTTTTTGTCCATCAGGGCAGTGCTTCTCAAACTTCTTTCAGTAATGTACCCCCTGTGTAACCCTTAACTAGCACTTTTGGTTGGGGGAAAAAAGGCAAAACACAGTGTAGTGCCATCAGTTCTTTATTAAATGTATTTAAAAATATCTGCAAAACGCTGCTGTGCATTTATCGCTCTTACAACTTAGAAATGAAAACACCAAAAAAAAATCTGTTCACAAAAGAAACAATTCACTTAAACATACATAAATATGTGCGTATAAAAATAATTATCAGTTTAAAGTGCCCTTTCCAGGTTAAAATAAAGATTTGTTCTCAGAATTAAATTAGATTTATTTATTTATTTATTTAAGATTCCTTTATTTCACTTTAAAATGTCCATGACATAACATTTGTCCTAAGAAGTATGTTTTTGTAACTTTTATTACAGAATTTGTTCATAGTCCCAAGCCTTGTATATACTTAATAAAATAAATGATTACATGTTTAAAATCAAGCCCATGATAGAGGAGTGTTACTCCTCTAAGGTTTATAAACGTCATGCTCTCAAACTCAGCTTGAGGAACATTTCTGTTCTTGCGATCAACCACATAGTGAATTTGTGGTCCAGGCACTAAAAGTATAATATTTAATAAAAAAAAATGTAGTGGGGTTACCTGTACTTCCACCACAGGAATATTTCTACAGTTCCTATAATGACACTTGTTACAACTTCTCATGTTTTATTTTATTCTTCTCTGGCAGATTATTAGTAATATTAGTCAGAGTCATTATGATTATTAGTCATTATATTCTCTCACCTGTCATCTAATCTTTGTTATCGTGAGAATACAACCTACTGCTGTTATCACTAAACCGATCACCACCCACAGTGAATGCGTTTAGTATTAACAGCCGTGGAGCAAACGACAAATGTCATTTTCTTTTTTTTCAACACCTCTCATCTGTGCCTGTCAATCAAGGAGCAGAAGAACATGGTGCCGGCTGTGTGATACACCGTCACTGGTGTTTGCAAATCAGAAACCACCATCAATACATCTGTTCTAACCTTCACTGCAGTGGTGAGGCACGACTTAAGGGTCAGCACAGGTGAGTTTGTTCTCTCTCTCTCTGTTCAGAGTCTTATTTTAAAACTAAACCCTGAGCTCTCCTTGAATCATACTGCAACCGTAGCTGCTATTTTAAGCTGTTTGAGCTCCAGTGGCTACAGTGTGAACGCCTGTGTGTGCGCGGCAGTGCAAGTGCATGCACTTTGCAAAAATCAGTCATCATCTAACCGCTTTATCCTCCACCAGAGGGTTGCGGGGGGTGCTGTGCCAATCTCAGCTACATCGGGCGATAGGCGGGGTACACCCTGGACAGTTCACTCTCACACTCACTCCTACGGTCAATTTAGAGTGTCCAATTTACCTATTCCCCACATTGCATGTTTTTGGACTGTGGGAGGAAGCCGGAATACCCGGAGAGAACCCACGCACACACGGGGAGAACATGCAAACTCCATGCAGAAAGGCCCTTGTTCCAGCCGGGGCTCGAACCCGGGTCTTCTCGCTGCAAGGCGAGAGTGCTAACCACTACCCCACCATGTGCACCACTTTGCAAAAATAAAAATCCTAATTCTTCATTTTAATTTACAGCTTCACTTTGACTGGACCCTCTGAAAACATCAAAAGTAAGACAAATGTTCACAACCAAACAAGTGCATTTTACAGGGATTCAAATGTGTCTGACCGTTCTTTGTCTTCCATCAGTGTCTTACGAACGTATTCTCTCCATAACAAGTCTGAGTGATGTCCCAAACCCATGGAGGGGATTCACAATGAACCGCTGCTTGGTGCTGACACTGGTCGTTCTGTTCGTGACCTCAGGGGTGACTGAGGTGCACGGTGAGTCCTGTACGCAAACACACTAAAAGAAAACACAAGGGATTCAGTTGCGTTCTAATATTTTATTCCTGATATTCTGTATTTGTGGACGATCACAATATTACTACACAATAAATGTACTGCTGTGTGCTGCTCTGAAAATGCTCGGATCATACGCTGATGTAGAAAGTAGTCATGCAGTGTGTCTGTACCATTCTGTTTCTCTTTATGTACGTCATCTCCGTCTGTGGGGACACAGACTTTGGCACCACCTTATGTTTATCTCAGTAACTAACTCCCTCTCTAAATGTGCATGGACACACTTCTAAAACATGCTATTAAAAACAAACATTTTCAGCTGTTTTTACGGATGATAGTGTTGATAAACTGCATGTATGTTACACACCACATGGCTTCTTTCTCCCTTCAGAATCTTTTTTTATTTTTGTTTGTAGATGCTATGGATTCTTTTGTTGAGGGCACAGGTATTAGGTCTTTCTTTGGAAGTCTGCAGGATGGATCAATAACTCAGGTATACTGTACGCCCACAGTCGTCACGCTCTCATAAAGCCAACTTCTTCAGGAATAGTAGAATCAGAAATAGTTTGAACACTTTGAAATTTTGTTTTGTTCCAGTGAGTCTCTTCAGCCTCGAATAAAAACAAGTACAGATCAAGAAATTACAATAAATAGAAATGGGAATAGAGATCAGTGAAGGTTTGTTATAAATGTGCATTTTAATACAACGTGTATAAATAATGTATATGACAAAATATGTACGATAATGCAGAATATACAACAGAAAGGTGTCTGTGCACAGGTAATATCTGATGACTTTATAATACAGACATTATATACACTGAATACTGTGTCAGTGGTTTCCAAAGTGGTTAAATCTTTTAGTTAATTCATATTTTTACAGTGATCTTAAGAAAATCTCAAGCAAAACATTTAGAAAACAAAACTGAACTGAAAGATGACAGTTTACAGATGTTGTTGAGCAGCGCTTGTGCCCTGAAATCAACTCTTTGCCTTTTCTAAATATTCTTTAGTGTGTTAACATGCAAATATTCTACGTCTATATTATAATTTTTTAATAATAATATAGACGTCTATATAATTTTAATGGAAAACGAAACTCAAAACTTGTGGTCTTGAGACTCCATTTCTAAGGCCTCAAAGACATGATGTTTCTTCACTGTGCACGTCTGCATGTGGAGCTGCTGCAGGATTTGATTGTTTTAAGTTAAAGGTCAAACTTAAAGCAATTCACAATTTTCTTTTAAGTACAACATAAGTATACTATATAGTTATACCTGCAAGATTTAAAAAAAAAAGCACTGTATGATCAGCATGTGGATTACCGAAGATATTTATAAATAAATATGTGTGTTGTCTCCTGTCGTCTGCCTCCAGATCAACTTATGGGATAGTTTGATGTGGTGGTGGAAATCTGAAGAAGTTGGAGTGATAAGAAGAAGAAAGAAGCCGATTGGCAACAAAGCAATCCTGAAACCCAAACCCAAAGAGTAACAAACACACCCTGTGTGTAAGAGCAGTGATCGACAGCCGGTTTCTGAAGAAACATTTTTCTATAGTTTGCATTTATTAACACAAGGATTATGTGAAACTTGCTAAAATGTTGTATGCCATTTCAAAGGTATGGGAATAAAGTCAGATGTGGTCTTAAAGCAACCCTATGTAGTTCTGCTGAACAGGAGCGCCCTCTGTAGGCACAAGTGGTTTCATTTGACTGTGCCAAACAGACAGGAAACCAACTCTATGTTTAATTACTGAAATCGTTTCAGATGAACCTTTGTTTTTAATAACATTTGACTTTTTTAAACTCATTCACAGTCCAGCATTACTCTTTTACTTTCTGGGCCTCAGTTTAAGCCACTAGCCATCACTCAGAGATCATACACATGCAAAGTTACACAAAGAAAACAGACTTTCATGAGTGCAAGAGGCAACGTTCACTATTACAAATCACTGTCAAATGTCAAAATCCTTATAAAGCTGTTGTTTTAAGGTGAAATAGTTGCTCGGCTAAGATAATGAATAAAGACTAAATAAAGGAGACACATTTTACCCTGATTAAACGTCGACTCTTTATTATACAAACGATGGAAGACAGTGATACACATACTTATATTACAATATCAACTATCTACTAACATTAGCTGCGTGCATGTACGACTCCAAGTGGGTCAAAAGTGTGAGAGATAAAATAAGCATGTGTACGTGCATTAACAACATTTGAATAATGACTTGACACCTGTTCCACCGGGTAAAGCTTTAGCGGCATCCACACTCTTTCGCGATCACACTCGGTTTAATGGAGAGATAAGTACCATGTTCATTCAAATCCACCACCTCAAGGGCTTCATAGGCCACAGGCACACAGCACGGCGCACGCTCATCTGCGTTCACGTTCTCGATGTGGGAGTTGAGCAGGACGGCGTGGTTGATGGTGTTGACCATGGGGAACGCACAAGAGCCGCGGCAGTTGTTAATGACAGCTGTGTTTGGACCAAGAACAAACCTTTCAAGGGAGACAGTGAGGCTCCTCAGCCCACAGACGTTGGCCCTCACTGGGTTATTGGAGTCTGCTCTGGTGGTGCGCTGACCCACTCGCAGCTCATATGCCTGTGCCACTGTCCGCAGGGCTTTCAGCAGAAGGAAGGCGCGGTACTGGCTCTCTCCTGTTAAAAAAACAGGGCTGGGGTTGGTAAGTGTGGAAAATCTGGCAATAACAGCCTACAAAGTACAAAGCCCCAAGACACAAACTTTCAAGGAATTCAAATGTATTATAATGTTTTATTATTATAATCCATCCATCTTCTATCACTTTATCCTATACACGAGGGACACACAGAGACAAACAACCATCCACAATATGTTGTTGTTTTTTAATTATTTTAAAAATAGACTAGAGCCTTCATCAGGGAGTCAAACAGATGACTCTGCTGATATCTATGTACATGTAAAGGTGCTATGTGAGAGAAATGCATCATATTAAAAACATAAAAGGATCATCAGAGATAACATGTTGCACCGAAGATAAGGCATCTAAGTAAGAAATGCTGGGCAAACTACTGTAGGACAATCATCTCTTACCTGCCGTAGGTTCCTTCTTCTCTAATGCACCGAGTTCCTTGAGTCTCCCCAGCCTTGCTGTGGCCCTGGGACCCACCTCCTCTTCTCTTATTAACTCCATAACCTGCAACCCACTCTGATCCAACCTCTGCCCGATCTCCTCCAATAGAGCAGGAGACAGGGCCAACTGTCCATGAGGCAGATGAGGCGTGGAGCCCAATTTCCTGAAGGAGAAGATGGTGGGGGATGAGGAGTTGATCAGTTCAGCCAACAGTGTCTCACTGGAGGATAAGCCCAGTGACAGAGGAGGCAAGGACTGTAAAGAGCCCAGCATGAGCTGAGGGGACACAGGTTTGTCCTGAGGCAGGACGTCCACCAGGAACCGCTTCAGTTCACAGAGGAAAGTGAAGGTCTGCGAGGATGCAGAGGAGGAAGCGGAAACATGTCTATATGGAAGAAGACAAACACTCATGAGCAACACTCTGACAATAGTCTGCGATAAGAACTTCAACATAGAACTGGGGAAATAAAATCACCTTGCATCGTTTCTCACAGCCAAGAGCAGAAGTGGAGTTATGTTGGTGTTACTTCCTGATTTTTCACCAATAAGGACGTCTTTTAAGTTCTGCTCTACAATGAGAGTAAATGTGAGGTGAGGTCACGTGAAACAAGAGGATGAAATCATGACAAGATGGGACCTTACTATGAGGGGATTTTGTCTCAACAGAAATGGTCCATCTGTGACTGTCGTTGCCCTCTGATGCTTTTCCTGACAGCAGGATGTGCTGTGTCTCTCCTGAAATGCACACAGACTGGAAAGAACAACAGTGTGAAATCACCTACAATACCAATCACCAAATATTTCTATGCGTAAAACAAATAAATTGTACCTGTGTGTTAGGCTGCAGAGACTGACTAGTGAAAGTGGCGTCCAGGTCTTCTGCTTTGAGCAGACTTTCAAATGTCAACAGCAGTACAGGGCTCAGCCTGAGCAAAGGAGACTGTGGGAGGTCAAATGTCAACATGAGTGTCCCTCTGTCATCTTCCCCTACAAGAACTGATGAAGAAAAACAATTAAAACATTTAAAACTAACAAAAAAAGATGGTGGTCAGGGAGATCTCTTACCTCCAGTTGGATGCAAAACCTCTAATCCAATCCTCTGGTTTCTGCTCGCAGCCTTGGCAAGCTCCTGCAAGACTGACTCTAATGAGTTGTCAGATGGTGTGCAGATCCCAAACAGAGTGAGACTGTTGTGCAAGAGTTCACCGTCGTTCCCCGCGGCTTCACGCAACGCTGCAAATACGTCGTCCACGTAGCACGGTGAATCGAGGGGGCCGGGAGGAGAGACTGTGTCTCCTTTGATTGAATAAGACAAAGAAGAGTTTACACGTTTGTTCTTGATTCTGTTGTGTTTTCTTAATGTTGTGGCATTTGGCGCTCCAGGGCCACCATAGTCTCCTGAACACAGATGTGCAAAACATATACAGTACTAATGTAATCAGCTGTACACTTAACAGTGTATGCTACTAAAATACTTTCAAATGTGTGGAGTCTGCTCACCTGTCATTGTGGGATTGTGGTCCTGGATCAGCTGCTGTCCATGTGAGACATGTGGGGCCACACAGAGCCAGGTCCAGCACAGTGTCACAAACAACATGCTGCATGTGTGTCTGTGTTGTCACACACTGCTCTCATTTGAATGGGTCAAACTCCAGAGAATGGGAGTTATGTAGTCCCACCTTCTCCTCTCACTAACACACTGCCCATGGAGGAAAATCACGTGCGTGCCCTTGATTATTTAGACCATGGTTTCAGTTTGAGGTGTTTGCTACACAGAAAAGTGCTTCTTCAGGGTGAGGGATCACCTCAGATATTGAAAAGGACTCATAAAAACTAACACATGATTTAATTTCTATTACTAAAACAGGCGGGAAGATGAGAAGAAAAACAGTGAGCGCCATAGAGCTCTATTTAAAGCTGCAGTGCGTAACTTCTGGTGTTTGTTGACGTTGATGTTATTCTCCCACTGTTTGTTCCTCTTGAACAGGAACATGGTAACAATTGTTACCATGATTTGGTAAAATCAACAATTGATTTTTTAATATGCAACAATATACATGTATATATATGTATATATATACATATATTATTTTTTAATGTATGTATATATATATAGATATCTATATATATATATTCTTTTTTAATATATGTATATATATATATTTTAAATATCATACAGAAATGACTCATTATAACTTGAACTCCTGATTGTTTGCTCACCAGGACATTTAAGCTTATTTTTGTCCTCACTGTCACAAAAACAACATTACATCTCTGTTGTCTTCTTTCAAATGAGAAAAGTGGATATGGCCAAGCTGGGCTCGCCGCGCCCTCTGCTGGGCAACTCAGTAATGACGTCACATAGTCTGAAGTGCTTGTAGGCTGTATTATCGTATCTCAAACAGGTGTTTTATGGTTTGAGTCAGATCCTCCCTGACTCAAGTTCAAACCATTATCTGAATTTTGGATTAAAAAAAAAGTCATACTTTAATGTTTATGAGCTTTTTCTATCACATCACTCACACACTGCCAGGGGTCAAGTGTGTTGCACTGGAATACATCTGTGTGTGTGTATTTGTTACACCTTTTCTGCCATAAATACTAAACCAGTAGTCCTCGTGGAGACCAGAACCTGGTCCTAATGAGGCAGAACGTAATTTCAGATGAACTGTTAGGGATGGAGGTCAATGCAGTGTCCTAAGAACAATAGCTGTGTTTGTGTGTCCATGTCTTTATCAGGCTGTGGGGACATTTGTCGTGAGGACATTTTAAGTGGGCCTCACACACTTTAAGGGCTTTTTGAGGGTTAACATTTGAGGTTTGTCACGTATTTAAGACGGTTAATGGTAGAGGACGCATTGCCTTTAAATGTCCCCGCAACTAGTTGAGGTGTGTGTATGTGTTATTGGTCCCAGACTTAAAAACATGTCAGACCAGCAGAGAACTAGAGAAACATAATATAGAAGAGAAACATAGAAACAGATACAGAACGTAGTTGCAACAAGGTGATGATAGAGCATCACACATCAGTAATTTCCTGTCCTGTTTTATCTGTACTTCCTACAGTTTGGGGGGTGAGAAGACTGTAGGAATGGAGACGTGAGCTCGGACTCCTTTCATAGAAATGTTCCTCCCATCACTGGTCTCACAGCTGCAGCCTTGTTTTGCAGACGGTCAAGGTCTCAGTACTGATTAGTGGACATGCATCCCAACAGATAAAGCCAAGGTTCACTCTTGCCACATTATAAATCTTCCTCGAGGAATGAGAAGAATTATTCCGTATCCTGTTTTTAACACTGAATGAGAACATTCTATTGCAGCTTCCACATGCAAGTGTGGGAATCAAAGCATGTATTCACCGACTCTTCTACGGTTTGTAGAAATATGGAGAATTGCATGTTCACGCTGACGGCCTCTATGCTGGACACTTGGACCTCATCAGTGTTTATGACTACATCGAAAAGTGTTTCCTGATGAGAACAGGAGAAAAGCTTGTTGTGAGGTCTTCTCTGAGACGGGCGTCATTTGTAGGGGTGTGTCAACGGATTCTGAGGATTCTGGGGACATATCTAAATGGAAAGCAATCAGTCGGACAGTGTTCTCCGACTGATTGACTCTGCACCCGTGTTGCTATATTTGCAGAGACATGTTTTGACTGGTTGACGTTTGAGTTGACGATTGGAAACCTGGACGTTTCCCAACCTCTGCACCAACACCAAAGCAAAGCAAGGAACCCACAATGCAGTTTGACAACGCTTGATATCGCTCCACACAAAGTGAAAGAGAAATGTCTTAAGTTGAGGCCTCCATCGTGTAGGTTACACGTGGTGTAACACGTGTCATGTCAACGCTCGACAGCAGGTGGGTCTGAAGCTTGGAGGTTGTTAGTGGACGTGAACAGAGCAATGAATGGATGTTATGACCGTCTGTAGCAAGTGTTGCTAATGTTGCTTGAGTACAAAAACACACCCGTCATGGGGAAAACGACACATTTGGGCTGTGTAGTATTTGATTTAAATGTGTCACACAACTTTAATGGATAATGCCTGTGCTAGGATATTTATAAGTGATAATGTGATTTGATTGGCTGACACTCAAGCTAATGCTTTAAAAGTTGAATATTTCTCCACTTCAAAAGACCCACATATACACCTCAGAGTGCATTAGAAGGGTATACATTTTAAACTGATTCTAACATCCTATTTAGGTTTTCACTGGAGTGTTGCTATAATCAGACACATGTAAACAGTTATTGCCTTACATGAGATTAAACAAATAGACTCAAGACATACGCCACAGCACAAGAAAACTAATTCAAATATTATATGAAACATTTTATTAATAATTATAAAACGCAGGGAAAAAAACATTTATTCCATGTTCCATTATAACATCTTAGGATAAAAGCACCAACACCAAACAGTAACAACATTTTCCATGAAAACCCAGGGTCTTTTGGAAATTAGGTTTGTTGTTATTGCACCTCAAACCTGTCATGGCCTTAGAAGACACATACTTCAGTTCATGTCTGTCCTTTATAGTCAGATTACTCCCCTCCTTAAAAATCACCTAATGAGAGGAATCCCAACAAAAGGACAGTGAACCTCCTTAGATTGACGAATCTAGACAGAGGCATTTGTGAGATGAGGAAGATGCCGAAAGTCGGAGCCATTTCACAGCTTTTAAAGACCAAAGCGGCTCTGATGGAGCTTTATAAAGCTGCATTTCACTGCAGAGGCTGATGCATGTGACGGTGAGAATCAGTCTGAGGAAATCTGACAAGGCAGCTGGATCATTTCACCTCATTTACTAAAAAGCTTTTACTGGTCCTGAGTTGGGATACAGAGGGACTTCATCGTGCCACCTGATGGTGAACAGGTTCAAGACATGCAGTAGTTGAAAGAGAATAATTTGCATTGTTTCAAGCAACCTGGAAAGTTCCTGAGTTTAGACCTTTGGCGGGATTTAGAGTAAACAGCGTCGACCGCGAAAGCTCTCACAGATTACCTGCAGGATTATGTACCAGGATGGAGAACCGCAGAGAAGACGGAAATTCAAATCATGCTATTGCACCAAAGTACTTTGATAACAACAACTAATCCCTTTCACCGATTGTAAAAAATAAAAATAAAAAGCTGGAATAGATGTAAAACAAGTGTTTCCATAGACTATTCTCACGTTCACACACACCACAACGCTCTGCTGCCAAGTTAGAAACACTTCCTTACACTGGACTAGATCATCCAGAAAGCCGACAGAATGTTTTTTGTTGTGTTGATGATTATTACTGATAAAGCCCTGCAAGACAGAAGAGCAATATTTGAGTATCAATAGCTGCAATTTCCTTGATTTAAGTGAAGGAGAGCACCGTGTTGACTAGTAGTATTAAAAAACGGACAGGAATCTGAAGCATAACATTTAACTGCAATTGTATCAAACATCAAGAATAAGAAAATCATAACAGCATTGACAATAATTACAAAGGACCTCAGTGCTGGTAACAAAGGGACTCTAATCGTCTCTAAATACGTTCTAAAACAACTCTCTTCTTTTCTCTCGAACACATTTGTGTTTACAAAGTGAGTGCACAGGACAGGAGTTCACTATAAAGCTTTGATTTTTACTCTAATCTTCTCTGCGATATGCACCGGGAAAAGAAAAGCACACACACACACACACACACACACAAAGCTTGAGAAGAAAGAAGCTTGGCTACTCTCACTCTTGACCGAGTGATGCACACATACACGCTAACACAAGTGTTTCACATCACGTCTCACAGTATGCTTACACTACACGGGAGGGCCTTGTCAGTAAGACATCCACAGACTGTGTGTGTGTGTGTGTGTGTGTGTGTGTGAACAGTTGGACACTTAGGTCTGTATGCACCAGTAGAGACCGCGTTGGTAGAATTTGATGTACAGAAACAGAAGCACCATTTTTAGTCTAGTACTCTGAACTAGAAGGTTGGCTATGAAAAAAATAACCTCAGAAACAGACGTGAAAACATCCGATAATAGAAATGGTAACAGTTCTAGAGCTGGAACAGTAGAGTTTGGAGTCACAGCACCCCTGTGTGTCAAAAACACACAGTTTGTGAATTGCAGCACTAACGACACAAACGCTGTTGTGTCGGCATGTTGTTGGACGCCGTCTGTTAAGGTCGTGCGGTGGCAACGCTTCACTCTCCCGGGATTCCAGCCTCCTGTTTAACAGGTTGAATTTATGGGTCACAATGCCAGATTCAAAGAACCCTATTGACTTATATATATATATATATATTTATCTATATATCCTCATATATTTTAAGAGACTATATATATATATAAACATTTTATATACCTTTCGGTTTATAATGGAGACAAAAGCGTGGAAAAACAAAAGCGTATGTACAAAAACAGTGTGTCTTGTTCACGTATAGATAATCAACTTGCTGTTGACAGGACAGCTGCGTGAGAAACATGAAGCGAGGCCTTATTTATACCTGTTTACTCTGAGCCACCTGATGCAGAGTAGCATTTATGGAGAAGAAGGTGTCAGCAGCTGTACACGCACCATTCAAAGAACCAGACAATAGCATATTAAATATGAGAAAGAAAAAAAAGGCTTTACAAATGTCTGTGTACAGCACCAAGTGTTCCATTTGTTTTCACTGTAGAATAAATAAGTTCAGGCACAGTCCAAACGTAGCACCATCATTTTCAGACTGTGAGTCAAGTACACACATATACACACACTTGCATTCTACAATGTCCAAACAATTAAGGATTTAAAAACAAACAAAAAAAAGAGGAAAACAAATACCAAGGCAAATGGAGAGACTGACAGCATAAATATAATAATCTAAATTATACACAACTATACAGTTGGAGAATGGATCACATTCACAGTACAAACAATGTTTACAAAAAAAAGCAAAAAAATGTTGTAGAAAGAGTCCAGTAGTTTGTCGTGGTCTTGGTTAATTGTGTTTCCCAGTGTGTGTGTGTGTGAGGGTTTGCATGCGTGCGTGTGTATGTGTGTGTTGTTGTATTAACCAAATGGAAAATAGCTCCACAGATAAATGTCCTTACACATTTTGCTTAAAGCTGCATCGTTCCCACAGCAGAGATAAATATGACTAAATTCAGCATAAGAAGAGTTAAAAAATTCCTGCTGTGGCTCTACAGAGTAGTGTGATTTAGCAAAATGTCCAAAAGGCAAAAACATTAATAAATAGAGAAATGATTAAATCTCCTGTGGTTTTACTGTTATTCATTTTACACCTGGATTAAGTTTCACTTAACAACAGTGCAGCCACGCCCCCCTGACACTAACAGAGGGTTTCTACAAGAGAGTGGCTAACAATACACAAAACACAGAGCACCATTTCATTTCATCAATTTCATTGGGTCTTTTTTTATTATTATTTTTTATTTTATTTTTTTTAAACAAGAAAAACATTAAAATGTATGTACTGTGCTAATGTGTTCGGCTCGGCGTTAGTGACACCCATAGAAATGTTGATAATTCCCCATATTTATTCATTTTATACGAAACAACTTAAAGTATACACAGGTCTTCCTTTATTTGGAGAAACGTGGAATGTATGTAACATTCCAAAGATACTTTTACTTCAATACCTGATATTAGAAGACAAACACTGAAGCACTCAGCGTGTGAACTTAAAGTTTATTTTCTTCTTATGTTCAGAAAGGTTTATTGGGAGAAATAAAACATATTACCTTTAACTATGTTAGTAGAAGTGTGTCATCACTTTAAAATAGGAATCATGCAGGGGGGTGGCTTGATACCAATATTAACCTTGAATTGAGATACAGCTTTTTACCTCTTCTACATCAACAAAGCTGATCATAACCACCTTGCTACAACAACCAGCCATTTCAAAACCTAAACACTTCATCAGTGTGGCAGTTATGTGCAGCCCTCACGCACATCCTGGTCACATGACAGTGGTGGTCTGTGTCTCTACAGCATGTCACTTGTGCTTAGTGAAGCATTTACATGACATTTAGAGTTTCGCGATTGCATTCAATTCAACTATTTTGTTTTTCCATTGTCTTATCTAATGATTTTTTTTTTTTATTGTATCAGCTCGTCATTGTTCCCTGCTTTACAGAGACTGTCATCTTTAGCCACCATGTTTTCACAGCAGCACCGGACAGTAACAAATAAAGACGACACACCGCGACTTTAACAGGTTTTGCTCAACATAGGGCAGAGTTTTATCATTTTGGCACAATTTTGTTTGTGGGTAAAGAGAATTAATTGTATCCATCCACAATCCTACTGAGTAAGAGGCAGAATTCATCATGGGTTGATAACCATTCCATCACCTGAATTCTTTGGAGTCTCCAATCAACCTAACCCCAATCTGCATGTCTTTGGACCTTGGGAGGAAGCTGAAGAACAAAGAAGAATGTTTCAATTCCACACAGACAGGCTGTGGTTGTACTGGGATTCAAACGGAGTACCTTCTTGCTGTGAGGCACCACTGCTAACCACAGTACCACTATGCCAAATGAATAAGCCACAGCTTTAAATGTGTCACTATAAGTTAGGAGGAATGGGAATCAGTATCAGTCCGAACCTGGTCAAAATCATTGGATCAGACATCGGACAGATAAAAATGTAAGATCTCATACGATCCAAAAATCATATATATTGCATGCTTCACTATGCACAGACTGCAAAAGTGTAAATAAAAATCAGCAAAAGCATTTTAGCTGAGTCATGTGTGGGCTGTTTATTTCTTCAATATTTGTCACACAGTTGGAGAATTATGTCTTTGAAATGACTCGGTACAAATGAGTTGGTAACAGCTTCATAGTTCATAAATGGTCTAAAATGACTGTATCGAAATAAAAGAAAATCGGTAGATACTCGAGTTTGTGATATTGGTATCGGATAGAAAAAAGTGGTATCCTCCCATCCCTAATATAAATATATGGTCAATTATCAACATAACCAAATTTAATGGGATGTCAACACGTCAGCCAGAACATTTTTGCTACATGAGTCTAACTTACATCTTACATTTTACTATCCAGTGTGAGGTTTAGACCAAAATATTAAGTTCCTCATCTTAATAGTCAAATATTCTGCAACAAACACTGAATTTCACTGAAGGAAGAGGAATCATGCAGAGTTAAAAAGCTGCATGACATCTAAGCAGAGTTCACTGAACTGGCCTGTGGGTGTGTGTTTGAGTCCATACGCACACACACACACACACACACATAGAAATTTTGGAAGGAAGTCATGGGACACCTGATCAGATTCAGCACAGAAAGGTGGACTGTGTTGTTAAACGTTCCCTCAAGCCACTCAAATAAAATGGTTTCTTTTGCAGAACAATAGTTGCTGTAATAGTGACTAAGACAAGACTATTGAGCACCTTAATGTTAAACCACCAGACACGAATACTCAGTTAAGCCAGTGCTGGGCAGCAGCCAGAACTGTTCTCCATCATGTAAAACCTTCAAACATAATTATATGACAACAGTCCTCACATGAGAACAACTAGTACCTAGGAATTCTGTTTAAGGTAACCATAGTGGTGGTGCTGGTGAGTGTCTGTGTTGTGTGTCTGTGTGTGTGTGTGTGTGTGTGTGTGTGTCAGAGACCCCACTTGGGTTGGGTAGTGCAGACATTTTGAAGCACCAGCGAGTGAAGACAGTGCCTTGGTCTGCACCTGGACATTTGCATAGTTGATTTCATCTTGAGGTAGTTTTCATCAATTACCTGGTGGATCAAAGCAAAAAGAGAGAAGAAAACATCAACACATAAGTGGTTCTGTCGCTAATGGATTCAACACTCAAGGAAATACACAAGCCGAAGCAAGTATTAAATTATAGTTGCGCTTCCATCAGCCTGTTTTACGTGAAATTTTCAAAGACCTAAAATATCGGGTTTAAGTGAATAAAAGACAGTGTTTACAAATCATGACTGCGGGTTTCAGACATGAAAAATCATGGAAACTGTGGACACAGTGGGTAAGAGGAGGTATGAGTGGACCAATCAGGTAACCACAGCTTTCCTCAGCTCGAAGCGAATATTATAATTATGAACTGAAGCAGCAATAAAAAATGACCATACATCAACAGTTATTGGTGGTTTTTATCAAGTTGCACTCATAGACAGTAAACAAAAAGTGAATGTAGTCTTGCACTTCGGCATGTCCGAGGAAGTATACCAAGGATTTTTGGCCACCAGGGGGCCAACTCCACTGGTTGCAAAAATAACTCTGTTTGAATGGAAATCTAAGGGGGAAAAAAACCCTCACAAAAATGTTTACTGCCATAAATTGACTTTACTGCATACATTTACCTGGGGATTTTCTGTATATTATGTTCCCATTTAGAGGAAACTATTTGATAAATCAAAGCACATATCAGATAACACCTGTGTGATTGATATTAGGTATCTTCCAACAGGTGTGTGGTTGCAGGTGACGTTTGTGAACGCTGTGACAAAACTCAAACCAGCGATGGTCAAATCACATGGTTTGAAAACAGGAGCTCAGATTCTTATGGTTGTGCCTTCTATTTTTGTGACATGTATTTTTGCGCCACCTACTGCTTAACTCAGCGAGCCAAGTCCCAATATTTGTTTCACAGCAGTTGATAGAAACACATACAGTATTGAATGCTCATTTTCTCCAGCCAAATCTTTGAATATGTGGTTAAAATGTGCTACATATTAATGGAGACATGGCTACTGTCAAAATACAACTTCATCATGCATCACTGTTTTTACAGTTTAAATCCAAACCCATTAAATGACTTACCTTGTTCAATCAGAACAACAGCATGTGGGAGCACAGGAAAATCTGTCTGTCTCACTCTCTACCAGCCTCTCTCTTTCTCTCTTTCATTCTCTGCCTCTCCACCTTCTGATTGCCCTTTTCTCTTCCCCTCATCATCTTTTCCCCACCCCCCCCTCCCCCTCCCCAAAACCCTATCTAGGTCGGGAGTTGGGGAGCTGGGAGGTGATGTAGGTGCCATGCATGCCCTGACTCCTCCACATGCTTCCACTACCACCTGAACTTGTGGTGGCTGGTGGAGGGGGCAACCGAGGGGAGTAGTGCACTGCAAATGGACGGGACGAGGAGGAGGCTGACAGAGACGAGGAGGAGAGGGAGGCAGTAGCAGAGGTGGTAGCGGTGACAGAAGCAGAGGAGGCGGAGGAGGCGTTAGAGTGAGAGAGGGATGACTGCGCTCTCTGGTGATGGAGAGAAGAATGAGACAGGCGGGAGGAGAAGTGGGAGTCTGATCGAGACGATGGTGGTGCATCAGAGTGTGTGGGTGCAGAGGTGGAGGGGACGCTGTGGAGGGGAGGTGGAGGGGGCAGGGAGAGCGTGGGAGGAGGCGGGCTGTGCAGGACCGACTGAGTGCGGCTGTGCTGAGCCTGAGAGAGTGGGAGAGGTGAGGACACTGAGGCCAGGCGTGTGGAGGCTGGTTGGGGGGAGGTGTGCTGAGTTTGAGAGGTAGAGGAAGAAGAGGAGAGACTGAGCAGAGAGCTGAGGCCTCCCGAGGTGGGTAACGTCACCCCAAACTGATGGGAGGACACTGAGGGAACCACGTGGTGAAATATACCTGCAAATCATACAGTAGAAAATGGAGGAAGGGGCAGAGCGAGAGAGTGGAGAGTGGGGGGCAGATAATAGAAGCAAAGAGAGTGAGGGGGACAAAGAGAGAAGCAAGGACTGAGCCAGGTTGTGCATAGTGCCAAGCAAGTCCTAGTCAAGCACACAAAAAGCAACCGAGTCAGTTCACTGTCACTGTGGTCAAACCAAATCCATGTGGCCAATATGAGATCGCATTATACTGAAGTCTTTACAAGAACTAAAATTTCTGGATAATTTTTTTCTTAAAAGTGAAGTGACTCTAACATACAATCCCAACAGATACACCCACAGAAAATGACAAAGGACTAATGCAATAATTATGCTTTAATATTAATTCATGGTCAATCATAAATTGAATCGGTTCTTTTTCACCATTTGTGCTAAATGATCAAATTTAATAATTAAATATATATATTTTGAATTGTCTGAACTAAGAATAAACATTTTCCAAGGGTGTTTCCAACTGCAGCATCGAAGCAGCCAGTCTGTGTCAAAGCGTGGCAGCACAGGAAGCAGTCAGTTAAGCTATGAGACTGAGACAGACAGAACGACAGCAGCACTGAGTCTCCACTTGCCTGATGTTAAATCTGACTGCAGACTATTGTTTATCAGGATGACCCCAGGTTAAAACTAAGACCTCATTCTGACTTTTCAGGAATTACAAGGTAAAACTGCATGATTACTTAATGAGTAACACTCACCTCCAGCTGCTCCCCCTGCCAGTCCTGCACTGGAGAAGCTTGCCAGGGCAGAGTGTCCATTGACGAGCCGCGTGGTCCCACCTACTGTGGATCCGCCTGTCTGAGCCCCAAACAAGGGTTGTAAGACTGACGTCCCACTGAGTGGGAACTGAGAGCCCAGATACTGTCCTACAGATGAGCCTGTAGTTGAAGAAACTGCTACAGGACTACCACCCACCTTCCCACTCAGAATCCCACCTCCACTGCTGACAGCAGCTGAAATGAAGAGATTCTGACTGGCCAGGCTGCTGCTCGTCTTCAGATCCCAGTCACGAGTAGTCTTCTGTTTCTGGAGGGCCTGGCGTTGGTCTGAGCCGTTGCCTCCCTGAGCTCCAGCACCACCACTGCTGCCTCCTCCTCGGGTTCCTGCCTCCTGAATGAGGAAGGGATTAGGGGTCATGTAGCTGGATGACTCTCCATCGCTTGTTTTTCTCACATGCTGATGCTGCTGTTTGTGGTCAGAGTCGGAGTCTGTGCCCCGGCTAGAACCCCCCATTCCAAATGGAGAGCCCCCCTGTCTCGGATCGGAGTTAGGTTGCTTAGGGTCGGAAATAGGTGAGAAAGTAGATTTCCACTTGCTGGTAGAGGACATGGAGGATGAAGAGCAAGCATCACTACCCGTGCTGTTTCCACTGCTGCTTCCAGATTTTCTTCCTGGAGGTTGGAGGATAAAAACAGCAACAATCATCATGAAGCAGAAATGCAAGAATTTTCATTTTGACTTAATTTGTTTAATTATATGACCATACCTCTTTCACTATCCCCTAATCTGCTTGGTCCATCTCTGCTCTCCAATGATATAGTGGCTATTTTTCTTTCAATTCTAGGAAAAAAGACCACCAATGAGTATCAGTCACAAAATGTGTGAGCCCTCTTAAAAATGCAATATCTGGTGCAATTAAATGAGATAAAATCATATTTATTTAACTAGAAACATCAGATTAAAGTGGTTTATGATAAATACGAGACAAAATGTTGTAATTGTTTGATGTGTGGCAACAAGACAAAAAATCAGCCATTATTTAAAGTGGAAACCTTAGAAAAAAAGGAAAGCAGGAAAATTGTTGTCATATTACATCTGAATTACCGCGAACTAGAGCTGTCAGCGGGGTATCCTGAGTCCTCGTCGTCAGAGCTGGGGGCTGAGGAGTAACGACCTGTACCATTGAGCTCCAGGGGGCGCTCTCTCTTCAAGACAGGAGGCTGGTCTAGGTCAGGTCCAATGGGGCTACGACTTGATTGTTCTGGTGAGGAGATGGCAGAGATCTCCAGAGGCTGGTTGATGTTGTTAACCTATTGGAACAAGGACATGCAAATTAATGAAGTAATTCTCCTTGTTATCAGATAAGGGTAACATATCTTTTGGTTTCCCTCCTACCTGCTTCAGATCTAGTAACTGTAAAGGTCACAGCATGTTTCCATATTTATTTTACACAAACATTCAAGAGAGAAAGTGTTGTTTGGCTATAAGTAGTTAGACAATATACTTATGGATAGACTAACCACTTAAAAGGGTAGATGGACAAATATCTGAATGACATAACCATTTAAAAGTCTAATTAGCAAAAGTAATTTGGACTGGAACCAAAAGACTTTTTCAGATACCTACAAATCTACATAAGGTAATACATTAATTGAAATTCTGATCGAAGCTTATAAAAAGACAAACAAGAAAACTATTTCCAAAACATATCTGGGCCTTAAAAAAACAGAATGCAAAAACACAGGGTATAATAAAGCAAAATGGGAGCAAGAACTCAATATAGACACATCACAGGACGATTGGTGTTCAGTGTGGAATGCACAGTATTCATCCACTAGTTCAAAGAACTGGAGAGCATTTGACTGGGGAAATTTGGTTCGCAGCAGTACACAGATTCACTTTTCACTGTGTGAAATTCGCAAATAGAAATACTTAACATTATCACAGTGACAGCTTTCAACAGAACTGTGAACAATAGTGCAAAACTGTAATAGTGCAACTTAAGTGTTTTCCTTCTCAACACAGGAAAACATTTTTTACAACACACAAACTTTTCCTGTACTTTTAATAGTACCATTTCTTCTATATCCCATCTCTAAAATGTGGGGATTATGAGGCAAACACTCACGAAACCTTAAGATGTGTGAGCTCCAGTTATTATCTCATATTGCTGGTTTAGTCAATCTGGTGACAGTACAAATTCAAGTACGACTGGTTTTTACATTGCTTTACATCACACTCACCAAACGAACAAAACAAAAACAAGGATATTTCATTCATATTCTGACTCGTAACTTCATCAATGTCAGGATATCAAATTTGGCTGAGCCAATGCGAATGATAGATTGTGCTCCATGATAAACATGCATGCACATATTTCCAAGTCACACAGAAATGGTCAGTCATTGACAACAGAGTGTCAGTTGTTACATGAGGCAGTGTGGTTGTACTGTATAATGGAGTGCATGGACGGCCATTGCCGGCAATGGTCACAACTCCATTAGTTTTTTTATTGTTTTATCGACAATCTGTACATCTTCTCCAAGCTTAATACATTTGTTCTCCATTTTTCTTCTGCACCAACAAAGCACATAATAAATAAACACTAGCCGCAATGCTAAGACCCGACTTACTGTACTTCTGATTGGCTACTAACGAAGGTGAGGTTGAGAGTGAGAGCGGCATTTCTCTCATATCATTGGCTGGTGACTCCGAGCGGACTCGAACATGAAGAACCTCATCCACAGGTTCGAATATGTATTAACTGTTGTTCCTGACATCCATACGCCAGAATTTCTGCACAGTGCATGAATACTTTAAGCCCTGTATTATTGCCCTGCTAGTTTATAATACTTGTAATAACTCACCATGGAGTTAATGTTGAGTGGTGATCCTGAGGAGTGGTTGGAAGAGCTGAGTCCAGGGAATGACCTCCTCTTTGGGGATCCACTGGCTGTCACAGCCCCTGCAGAGCTGCGTTTCCTTCTCCCCCGCTTGCGTCCCTCTTGAGAGCCAAGGCTGTGAGAGGAATGTGATGACAACGCGTGTGTGGGTGTGTGCTGTGTGCCGGGAGACTGGTGATGGTGGTGGTGGTGGTGGTGGTGGTGGTTTCCATGGTTACTGTGATATCCCTGCTTGGCTGAGTTGCCAGTGTGATGGTGGAAGCGTGATCCTCCGGCTGAACTGCCTCCACTGCCTGACGAAGAGGAAGATGAGGATGAAGAGGAAGAGAAGAAGATTCTCCTCTGCAGTTCACTGTCCTGGGGCTCAGTGTCAGATTCACCCGCCTGGTGGTCTTGTCCATCCTCTGGCAGAATTCTTGGTGGTCCATCTGCATACTGGAGCACCCCTCCAGTACTGATTGGGGGGCTCTGAATGGGACCTGCACGACCTATTTGTCCAGTCACTGGATTGTTGCTATGTGGAAGAGGTGATGATAAAGCACCATTGTGATCCTCGGAGTGGGGACCTCCATTCATCAGCCCTGAGCTGGATGAATATCCTAAAGACAAACCAATTCATGACACAGATGCACATGAAGAAAACACATGCAACTAACGAACAAAGAATAAACAGATTCAATGCACTGAACTAGATGAAAAATCATCTGTATCTATCTAAGGTAATGACACTGTAATATTGGATTGTTCATTTATTTAAATTACCATTGGTCTGGCCTGCCTGAGAAACAGGACTTGGAGTACTTCTCTGAAATTTAAAGCAAAAGGAAGATGAGACATCCTGTGAAAAGAGTCAGAAGCTTGTGTAAATGTGCCCTAAAATAAGACAATAATTACATGGTACAAGAAAGAAAGAACAAATACAAGAATCATCAAATCAAAAGACGCGGTAAATAAAGAATAAAAGTGTTGTGAGGATGCTCACCAGTCTCTCAGCTCGACTGGGCAGCACAACACTGGCCAATGGAATGCTGACTGGTAGTTTACTTGGGTGGACAGTGCTCAGAGGGATGCTGATAGGCAGACTCGTAATGCTACTGTCTCCCTGAACAGACGGACTTTTCTCCTTACCACCCTTTAAAAGACAGCAAAAGAAATGTGTTAATAGTGGGAAATCCAAAATTGAAGAAGAGATAGAGAACTCAACATTTCAAGTTTCATAGACAGTAAAAAAACATTCTTATTTACCCTCTCTGAACCTTTCTGTGCGTCAGATGCATTTGGGGAGGGGTAGTTTTGTTTGGCTCCAAGTGAAGAGTTAACGTTACCAAATTCCCTAAAAAAAAGATAAGTTTAACAAACTTAAATTATACAGCGGTTTGTTAAGGAATGAACTTGGAGACCTTATAAATAAAAAGCCAACTGTTAGAAACTGGGAGATTTTAGCGCATACCAACCTGTGTGTGGTCAATCCCGGACCCCTCAAGTGAGCATTGGAGTCCTGGTTTAGGTGTCTCCGCAATGCAATTTTGGCAGGGGAGAAGCGTGTGTAGTCAGGAAGAGTGTGGGAAGAGATTTGTTGCCTCTGCCGAGCGTCAGGGGTGGCAGAAACAATTTCATGGTCAGGAGAGATGGGCAGGTAGCGAGAAAGAAGCTCTCCCTTTGTGCTGGTCCGCTCAAAGCCTGGTGAGCTGGTGCCATTAATAGAAAGCTCTGGACTGATGCCATTGAGGACTGGGGCTGAAGACAGGCCAAGCTTTGAGGAGTCCATGTCTGTGGAAGAGCGCGAGTCCAGGCTTTTTCTGTATGGGGAGCCATCACAGGGGCTGTAGGATTTGAGCTGAAGCAACTCCTGCTGTCTTTGACTTTTCTCCAGCTCCACAATACTAATCTACAAACAGACACCAGGGGGAGCCATTACAAAATAAAACAGACATGCTGAAAAAATACAAGACAGGAATTCATCAAGTTGTCATAAGTGTGTATGGGTGACGAGTTTAATCCCCATAAATGTCTCTGGTAGAGTCAGAAGGACAGATGAAAGGGAGGAGGGTGGAGGCAGGTAATAGGATGAAAACACAAAGGCATGGAGGAGTACAACAAGAAGAAGGAAAGGGAAATTCAAGCATATAGAAATGGATCCCACAAAATGAAGAAGTGGACTGTGTACCTGTAGCTCTAAGCAGTGTCTCTGTTTCTCAGAGATTTGTCTGCGTAGTGCTTGCTTCTCCTTCAACAAACTTTCCAAACACAAAGAACCCCAATCGAGCTTCAGCTCCTCACATCGGGCCTTCAGCTAGAAATAATAATAAAAAAAACACTATTATCATTAAACCCAGAGCTTAACAAATATTTCAGCAGATAAATATACAAGCTGTGAAATACTGGTAATATAAAAGTGGACAACAGAAACTTTTACACCATCCAGACCTCGCATTGACATCTGTGCATAAGGATCCGATCACAAGATCCAGATCAGATCCAGGTATGAATGCACCAAAAAGTGTCAGACCACATTTTGAGATGGTCTAGGAGGCATGTGAACACATTCTTTAACATGTGTGAACGCCGATACATCCACGGGATGAAATGCTTTCAATTGAAAGAATTTTATACTTCCCAGTGACCACATGTTGTTTTATTTGTGGACAAACAATACTACACTACATTTACTCTATCCAGATGTCAACAAATGTCATGATAAAGTGTTAAAATTAGGTCCGCAATCTCCAACACTCTCCACTTAAGATCAGATCTCAGGAAGTCTGTGTGTGTGTCTGTCACAAACAGGAACACACACAAACAGAGATGTACACAATGGCAATGGACATATTTGTACAACATAGCATTGGTGTGCGTTTGCATGAAAGTCAGAGAGGTGAAAAGCACACATGTGCTTGTCACAGAAGACACATCTAGGGCTTTGAGAACGGATGTTAATGTCAGGTCTGAATGATGGGGTTTGTGGCTCTGATGATTCACCAGTAGTAGACTGTGGTCTCTGAGCAAGGCCATGTCTCTCTCCAGCTGTTTAGTCTGCTCTTTCAGCTGAAGGTTGTGAGCCGATATCTCCTTCTGGGCCTGTAGCAGATCCTCCACAGTCAAGGCTTTCACTCCCAACTGGTTAACAAACACAGTTTGAATACATCAGGAAGAAAAATATCAAGACCACATTAACAAGTCCAGTCTTTGCTGGCCTCCAGTGGCTAAAACTGTCACCCCCAATGCAGAAACATACCAATGTATTGTAGGTACATAACATAACTGTCACTGAAATTCACAGATAACATGATCCCACTCCTGCCACAAACATGGACAACATAAATATGGATATGGAAGACATTAAAGAAGCTCCTACCTCATCTAACTTTGTCTGAAAAAGACCTTTGATCCTGTCCTTGTGAGACTCGCACACAGACTGAAGCTGCTCTGCCTGTCCTGACAGGTCCATGTGCTTTTGCTGAAACAAAAATGTTACGAGGGGGAAAAAGCAATAACATTAAAGTTACTTTGTTAGTTAGATAAAATATAACTGAATGTATGCAAGGAGCAGTAGCATATCTGTAATATACAGGTATCTGATCACATTATGAAATACCTTCTCCTTTTCCAAAAGCTGCTGCAGGTTGGACCGGTACTGAGGAGTCTTCATGTAGGTCATAAATTGGAGGTATTGAAGTTTGATGTTATCTGTAAAAGCACACGGGGAAACAAGGAATGGATGATTAATTCTTAGTCTGTCGCAATAATTACTGTAAGACGGGCTGATGAGGAGTTTTAAATCCAAACTAATGCATTTTAGTTTTAACATGCATTCATTTTTTTATGAATGCATGTTATCCATAAACTCCATAAATTCTGCTATTTGTAACTATTCTGGCTAGTGCTGGGCGTTATGACCAAAAATCTATATCACTGTATCTTTCATAATTTCAACTGTTTCACAGTAAACATCAGTATTTTTATTCATCACCACAACACATGCTACAAACACCTATTTTTCGGTGTAGGAGGTGCTACTGAGTGTGTGTGCAGCATGTGTTTTGACCTAACTGAATAGATTCTTGCTACTCTCAGACATGTTTTCTGCTAAGGTTGTGGAATAAATTGCTCATTCCTGATATTGCTACCACAGTTACTTCTTCAGCTAAGCCCTTAGCATGTATGGTGCAGCAGTGTTCCCCATCAAACAGTGTTTTGCTGCACCACTTTCTGTTTTTCATATATATAGCAATATATGAAGAATCCTAATAAAATAATATACCGGCTTTCATTATGAACCGGTATACCACCGAGCACTAATTGTGGCTGTCAAGCCACTTGACATATACTAACTTTATTTATTCATAATAGCCCTCACCCTCTGTTAGATATCCTCTTGCTGACTCACTTTGTTTCACTTAAATTCACATATGGTGGTTATCCTGGCCTAGTAGTTAGCTTAGCAGCAATGGTTACTCGTTCTCCGTGTCACTTATGTGTCAGTGAAGCCAAACACAAGCGTAAAGGTGAATGGCAAACATCCTAAAACCACTGTTGCACCACTGTTGTTGTTGTTGTTTATCTCTACCACTTGGAATGTGTGTGTTTAGAGGAGACGGTCTGGTACAATATCTGACTTAAGTTACAAACCAGACAATAAAAAAATACAACTTGTCATACAAAGGTCTAAAAGGGGCTGGTGGCCTGAATGTTCAATAGGAGAGAATCAAAAAGGTTTGTGGCAGCTACAACTGACTTGTGGACACTTAGTATTTTCCAGACTTAATCTCCTCTGTCCTAGAATTTGGACTTTGGACATGTGTGCCTTCATATATTATCTGAAAAACTTTAAATTATGAACAGACAAAACACACATCATGAGCTCACCTAGAAGTTGTTGCAGACCAGGTGGAGTCGGGCTCAGCAGCAGTTGACTAGAGGGATAGTGCTGGACCTTGGGAGGTAGCTGGTAGAAGGGACTCTGAGGTGGCCTGTATGCATCTGCACAGAGAATAAATAAGAATAATTACAAGTTGAATAAGCCATACTCTGTTGAAGTAAAGAGGAAATATGTATATCTGTAATATTAGACAGCTCTAGATTTCCATGTGTGGTGTTGCATTCCTATTGAGAAGTAGGAAACCGATAGATATTGCCTGACCAAAACAAAAAAGTCACAAACTTCAATATTTCCCTTAGAGCCTACTGTGCATGGCTGTGGGGGCAGTGTTATGATCTAGGGTTGCTTCAGTTGTCCAGCTCTATAATCAGCAACATTATGTGCCCAAAGAAACCCATCCAAATTTTGAGGACAAGTTAATTCAGCTGTGGATTAAATTAAATGTTGTGACACTGCATACCATAATTGAAATAAGGCTGTAAATGCAAACTAAAATCAATGTGTGATGCTGTCCAACAAAATATTCCATGGTGACTTCTTTGTCTACAGTATGTGTGTACATGAAGGTGTGAATGCGCACTCTGACCCTGAGGGGGCGCTGCAGAAAGGGTCTTAGCATGCAGCAAGTCCAGCGCACTCTGATTCTTCTTGTTTTTCTTCTCAGCAGCCGGGGCGGCTTTTTTAGGTCGACCTCGCTTCTTGTTGTTCAACTTTCGACCTTTGGGCAAGAGTCGAGCTCTTCTTGGTTTGGCAGTCGCCTTGACCACTGTCACCAAGCTAGGATGCTCTTCCTCTCCACAAGAGTCCTGCTGTAATATAAATGGACACACACATACAGTGTATTTACACAAACCGGTGGAAAATCTTACATACTTAAAATCTGGTAAATCTGGGGAGATCCTACCTTGTTTTGTTCTTTCGGTTTTGTGGGTGTGGTATTATTGCTTTTACTCTCCTTTGTATCCTTCTGCTGACGCCGCCTAGCTGCCTCTTGCTCCTCCTGTTATAAGATTAACCATTTTAGCTTTTTTTTTTACTTTGATAAATACAATGACACCAGCTATACACTGTGAAAGAAGAATACTTACCCTGAGTTTAGGATTTTTGAGACTAGCAAAATAGTTTTCAAGCTGAAAAAGACAAGACAATTTAATATTTACATTACATTTATTTTGATAAATTTGATTATCTTTCAATTGTTATTATTGGATTATAATTTAAAACATAACGGTATCACAGATGAAAGAACTCACTGTTTGGATCATATGATGAATCGTGAGTCATACACATAATGCAAACCGTGTGTGTGTGTTATTTCACTTAAAGGTTCTCAAAATTTTTTTGTTGGGCCCCACGACTCTCACGAAATTGTAACAATGTGTCAAGTATAACATTTATTGGATCAATATTAGAACAAACATTTCACTTTTCTTTCAATAATTTGTTGTGCAAATAACATTTTTGCTTTAGCACAACAAATAACCTCAATATTGCTTTGTGAGAAAGCAATTTCAAACAAAAATATGAAATGTGCAATTATAACTATAATAGTGTCATTTTCTAAACAATAAATACATTTGGATAACAAAGAATACTTTACCAATATCAATAATTTGTTGTTCAAATACATTTTTTTTGTATTGTAATGCTGTCCCCTGCCGATGTTTTGAGTCTTGGGTTTTGGTCATCGTGAATCATTGTTCCGTTCGGCTGACGTTGGCTTGTTGTTTTCTTTTTGCCCCTGTCAGAAACTTCTCTATTATCCAAACCTTGCCACCAGGGTAGATTTTGTTGTGGTACGTCACTTAAATGAGTCTGGCTTACAGACCCTCGGAAAGACTCCACTACCCCCAACATTTTGAAAAAGGCTGGGTTAGGGTTAGGCAATTTAGGCGAATCACATGTGTCATTTTGGATCATGGATCAAATCTCAATATATTTGTAAAATAAATTTGTCATACTCATAAAGAATTTCTTATAAGTAAAGGATACAAACCACTAGCAGCTTGTCAGCTTTCTCAGTGGGATTCCCACTGGTGACCAGGGATTACTTTTTCCGAATTGCAAAAGTGACACAAACTTCAGTGTTATTTACCGAGCTTGTGTTACCTTGTATAACCCTGTTTGTTCTTTCCTCAGATTGCTTTCTCCTCCAGAGACGGACTGCTCATTAAGATAATAACAGCTAGTGCTATGGCAGCCAACCTCTAGAGTTGAGGTAACTGTTCAGTATCTAATATATAGTTTGTTTGTGCCACTGTAGCAGTTACGCGTTTTATTGTTGTTTCCCATCGTCCTATAATCACTAGTTACAGGAACAGTGATGAATTGTCAGACTTACTATGGTGCGGTCTATGGTATGCAGGTAGTAGGAAACTGGTTTTCCAGTCCAGGACACTGAGCCTCTCAGTGGAGAAAGCTCCACCACACGCATTATTGTGCCAATATCTGCATTAAAGACAGAATCAAGCATGTCATCAACAAACCAACAGGAGCTTTAAATAGAAAATGATTTACTTTTTCTCTATTTATGGTACTTACCACTCAAGTTTCGACTATTTATTCTAAAACTTAAAGGTGCAAAAGGTTTAGAGGACACAATTTTCCCCCCTGCAAAATAAAATGAAAGGAAAAAAAACACAGAAAGACAGATAAACATATGCTTTCTTTCCAAATGGGGACAAACAGTAGATCTTATATGTCATATAGTCAAATATTACAGGTCTTATAATATAGTGATAATATAGTGGTTAGTTGTGAAATACTAACCTTCCTTCATGTTAGCAAAGCGTTCCTTCAGCTGGTGATCTACCTCTGGACCAAAGGCAAAGTTATTCACAAAAATAATACTGGAAGACAGAGAGGGACAATTTCAGATCTACTGTGGGCAGTAAAAATATTACCAAGCAAGTATAATGTTTTGCAAGAGAAATTGTTTATTACAACAAAAAGGTGGATACATTTAAAATCAGCTCATTAAATTTCATATTGAAGTCCTGCACAGGATGCTTTGGATGACCAGAGTTAAACTTTTTTCAAAAGCTTAGTATGCTCTGTATCAAAAGTCCCAACAACCAAGTGTGGTCTCCCACCTTGTATTGGCGATCCTTTCTTTCCATTCCTCAGAGAGAAAATCACCTCTCTCCAGCTAAAAATCAAACAACAAAAACTCTGAATATCCACAGACCTACTTAGCAGTACTTAAGGATGTGTTATACGCATTGCACAAAGTAAATGCCACGCTGACTCAACTTACTGTGTACTCCCCATGTTTCTTCCCATACCACTTCATCCACTTCTTAAATTCTTTATCCATGCTCTGAAACAAAGAAAGTCACATATCAATAACAAAACAGTATAAACAAAAACATGCTCAGCTGCATATGTTCCAGAAAAAAAGGATTCAAAACTTAACACCAGCTTGTACTAGCAGCTGTTTAGCTGGTTAGCTAAAGTTAGGCTCCTTGCAATATATGGAAACATTCAGACTAAGAATAAATTGTACCGGTTTGGCAAGGTGCTATTCTTAGACATGCTTATTCCATGCTGGCAAGGGTTTGCAGTTAAATGGGAAGAAAATGACATAGTAAACCAGTATGCAGGCTGATCAAAAACAGGCACACCACAGTAGCTGGCCTCACACAACCGAGGTGTGTACTGCAAATGCCATTGTTTGCAGTACCATTTATATTCATGGGCCTTATGATAGCATATATACCAGACAATATGTCAGGTAACTTATTTCTTGTTTTCAGAAAAAATGAAGATGGTGGTTAGTTGTTGTGCACCAGGCTAACAAGAGATAATTTAAACGGATCACCAAAGATCCCAAGGACTTGCTGGATCACACCAAGTGTAGTGCGGCAACAATTAATCAATAGTTAATCTGAAGTTGAAAGTTACTAAATAGGTCACCATCTATTTTGATAATCGTATGCAGATCTGTGTTTCCCAAACCTCAAAATAAATATGTTCTCAAATGTCTTTTGTCCACAGAACAAAATTATTCAATTTCAATTATTTCTTTGTTATATGGGGCAAGAAAACCAGAAAATATTCACATTTATTAAGCTGAAAAATCAGAGAACCAAAACCAATGAATCAATTATCAAAATAGTTGATGACTAATTTAGTAATCTATTAATTATTGCAGCCCTAATTGGAAAGAAAGCAACTTTAGTGTCACATCCTTTCTGGCAAACCCTCTGACACTGTGAGGGAGATATAGTTACCTCTGCATAGGTGGCTGGAATGTCTGCTTTCTCTACACCATAGTAGTGTTTACAGTTGGTTGCTGCTGCAACCTGTAGCACCACCTGTCCCACTCCTGCAAACAGAAACAAAAAAAATGGTAATTATAGTTTTGTAAAGGGACTCAGGTAGTTAAACTGGTACAATTGGGTTTTTTGTGTTCTGTCTGCACTATAAACCTAATAAAACTTGGCCGTCCCACAATAACAGCAGACTCACCACTGCCGAGGTCAACAAAGGTATCGTCTTCCATCATTTCCATCTCGTCAATGATCTGAGCCACCAGGTCAAACGATGTCTCTCCATACACCTCTGGGGAGAAGGGCTCATAGTTGTTCAGCTTCTCAGGGTCAGTCACTGAGTGGTTGTACACCTGCTGTAGGATGTGTCTCAGCAGCCCATTAGACGGACGTTTGTTCAGTTTCATGGGTTGGGTGGTCCCCTTCCACTGTAAGATAGGATTTACGTTCTTTTAATTTATTCACAAAAATACAAATATAAAAAGGAAGGCATTGTCATTCACTCCTCAAAAAACACTTTTAAGACTGTATTATCAACTTACCATGGCCATTTAATTAAAAAAAAAGCAAAAAAAAGAAATACAGAAATACAAAAAAATTACTAAACAACTGACCAAATTTCAAGAGTTTATTCATTTTATGGACACAAATATTGAACTTTTATACATTAGATTGTATCTTAACTATTTGATGAATAACTAGGACCCCTCCCAAAATGGATAAAGATAGATTCTGTATACAGGATGACATCTGTCATTAGTTCAAAGTAGAGGCTAATAGTTGCCATTATTTAACAATCAACACTGGCCGATTGTTATTTAATAATCGAAGTCAATAGAGCCTTTTTTATTTTTCGATGACCCGTTTGACACAACTACTTGCACAGCAGTGCAGACATACTATAATCTTGTCAATGATCTGAAGTGACTGAAGTTCAGCAGTTTTTTGTATTATCTGTTATTATTAAACTGTTATAATTTATCAGGAGGCAAAAAAAGAAATTCCACTAAATATATGGGCCAAAACAATTGGCATGAATTACCAGTGATGGGCTGCCCTGATGACTAAAAAGTGGCTATAACATCACCCATAGAAAAACCCATACAGGTCGACCTCTAGTTCAAAGGCCAAACCTGGCAAAAATTCAAAGAACACAGTGATGTAACGCAAACAGTGTTTTCCACTTTTAGCGATGTGTTTTTTACTTTCATTTCACCAACACACCACTGAAAAACATTCCCCATAATGCACTTACTAGCTGGTGAATGCTGTCAATGGCCCTGTTGTACTTGTCACAAAGTCTCTGCATGCTTTCGAAGCTGTGAGAATAACAAACAAAACTGTTGCCATACTTTTGCTCAAATCCCTTAGATTTCATAGACACTATTGCACAGCCTCATAATCATTGTTCTTGGACATATTTTGATTTCAGTGTAAAGATGTGAACCACGACTCACCTTTTTGTGTCATAGTCAATGAGTACATAGTTTTCCATTGCAAGTTTGAGGTCTGGAATCTCCTCACACACCCACCTACAGCAATATACACATAAAATCAACACTTCATCATGCACCTGACTCAGTCACTTACTGTCTGTGTGAATGTGGGCATGCACATGAGCTGACTCAGAGATTAAATGGAAAGGTCACTTACCGAATGGTCTCAATGATTTCATGAGCAGCATCATGATGTTTATCCTGAAAACAAAGAGGAGTCATGTTAAATGCTAGATTAACATTTTTATTTATTTTTTTACCAATGTAGGCCTTAGATTTTCTAGGTTTTCTAGGTTCTCAAGTTTCATTATTTGTGGAGATATTTTGGAAAATGTGCTTTCTGAAACCATATTTTGTTGAGCTCAACGTTTGATTGACGCCCCTCCAAATGTTGGTATTTCATCATATTTAGTCATGGATGAAAAAAACAATACACAAAGGGCAGATATACTATGGGCCAGAAAGCAGTTAACAAAAAAACATAGAACAGCATGACACCAGAAATTAGAACATACTTCAGTCAATCTACTTCAAATTCCCATTAATTGTTGCAGTAGCAGAAAAAAGGATGCACAAAAAACACTTTGTTTTCAGGATAAATTGATACAATTGTTTTCTTTTGATTTCGCTTTGTTGTACAAGTACTTTGCAAACACTGTTTTTGAAGCCAATAGGAGTAAATCATGATATGTTATCATGATGGGAACTAAACTTTATCCATGTGAAAAGCACAGCTAAATATAATGTGCTTAAACTAATAACACACAAGCAATTGTAATGCTGGTGGTTAAGGTGAACTTTAACTTTATTTAATCTCCTATGATGGTAACAGTAATAACATCCAACATGGTTACAGTCCCTGCATCTTACTTGCACAATATTTAGGAGGACATTCAAACATTCAACAGAACTGTTTTGTCCAGGATTTCTATTTGAACACTTGTTTTAAGCTTGTTCCACAGCATTTTCATTTGGTTGCCCTCAGACCTTTCATAACAAAATAATAAATATAATCACTTAGTTACCAGCAACGGACCAAAGAAAATCCAATTGTGTTTCAGTAGTATATGCCAGATATAACATCCACTGCAGACACACCTGTAGCCACCACCATTGTCACTGAGGGCTATTTTGAGGCTGAATGGTACAGTCTATTACACAATGTGTGTTCACAGTCATTCTCTATCAAAGCAAAGGTATCAAAAGTTGTGCTGACACAGTTTGATAAACCTGCAATTACTGACCAAGCCAACACAGCATCAAAAGTTTTGTCAATCAATCAGAATAAGTCACTTTTTAAAGCAGCAATGCAAAACATATGATAATATTAATTGCTCTTGATGTTTACTTATGATTATGCCTCTGTTTGATCTCCATGAACATAAATTATGTAACATTAGTATGCTGCATACTTGTCTAGCAATAATATCAGACCCTGCTGAGGAAGCATTTGTGTGTATACAGCAACAGTGCAGGGACAGGTAGGACAAGACTAGGGATGAGCCAATATGATACTGATGATATTGGACAGAAAAAATTAAAAATACAATGCAATAGAAAAATCCTACATAAAGCATGCTTCACAATGCACATAGTGTAAGAATGTAAATAACAACTGAACAGAAAAAGACTAAACAAAAACTTTGACGTAGGGAAGGGGTGAGGAGTATCGGCTTTCTTCCTTCAGCCAATAGATAACTTGCCTTTCATTAAAACACTTTTAGAAACAAAACGATAACAAGTGTTCAGTAATCTTTGTCTGTCTTTCAGTGCCGATGTATTACAAGTCAAAACCTTTGTCGTTGCAATTCTAAATCAAATTGTATTTCACCTTCAATTAATTCAAGAAACAATGTCTAAGAAAACTAAAGTTGCAGTGAGTTAAACTGCCCTTTCACCTAGAATAAAGCTCCAGAAAATCACATGTAGAGAACCTACAGTTAGCAATACTAGCTGGAGTGTGCTGAGCAGCTCTTTGAGAGTAAGACGACTCAGGTTACACCCAGAGTGCAGCCAGCCTGAGCCAGTTGCCTGAGCTGACCCACTGACCCACTTTCTGTCTCCTTCCTCAGTGCACTGCCAAGGAGAGCCTCTGGTGGAGGGAAAAAAGAGGGAAAGAAAGAGTGGGGGAGAAAGCAGAGGGTAAAAGGAAAGAAAGTGAAAGTGAGAAGAGAGAGAGGCCAGAGAAAGGAGGGAAAGCTTGGTATTTGTCAGCTGTTTGAGGCCTGGCACAGCAGCCACAGCTAACAGCTCACTGCCTCCCAGCTTCCCGCTCAATACAGCCCGCCACTACTACACAAACTTCCGCCAAAGCTCAAACATGAGTGTGCGCACACTCAAATAGGCATAATAACACAGGAAATCTTCTACTATTTCTGTCAAAGCAGAGTTCCGGTTCTAACCATATTTGTACCATGCTAACTTTGCTAATAAGCAAAATGATCTGCAAATCTTCAGAAACATACAGCAGACACAAGAGCTTTACCACTTAATTTTCTAGTAAATGGAGAAGGCTTACAAGGCAGATGAAAAAGACTGAAAGTGAGCAAATGAGACTGCGATGGGAGGAGGTCACCTGCTCACACAAAGAGGCACACAGCGAACACCAGCACACACTGCAACTGCTGCTAAAAATAAACCGTCTATAAATGAGAGTCAGGCAAAAAGAACAAGAAAGACCAACCATCCTCTTTCTCCTCACTATGGGTACAAGTGATGCATGCATGCATGACTCTGAAAACCACATCACCGAGGGCGTTGGGGTTTCACACCACACAGTGCTCCACTACGTATACCTTAGCCCACGAGAACAAATGACTGATGCAGACATGCCACCTACACATTGTATTACTGTTAACATGAAATACAGCTAACAACTAAAACAAACATTCAAGTCATCATTTGTTCTATATCTCAAATAAGAGGTTAATGGAAAATGATGTGTTTAGCACCTGATGAATACAAACATACTGCTATCCAGAGGCGATGTCTTGACAATTCCATTTATTTGCAAGAGCTAATTGCAGCCTTGTAAATAACAGGTGAATATAAGTCAGCTTATATTATCTGGCATGTTTACATCTTGTACTTAATACTGAGGTTTATTAATATGCACTGAGTCTATCAATAAAATCAATAAATATTTAAGCAAGCATTACAACAAATTCACTCAACAGTACTTAAGTTCTTGTATTTCTGAAATGGTTTGGAGAACTAGGTGTATTCACACACACACACAACCAAATGTACAAAGAACGGCACCACTCCAGAGGTGCTCCTCATATAAAAGCATTTACAGATGCACAGATGTGGGCATTTAGTGAGACAGGGGAAAAACACAGACACTCGGAATGAAACCCAGCACCAAACAGAGAAAAAAAAAAAGACTTAAGGATTTGATTCTGACAGCATGTCCTATACTGCAACAGCCTGTACAACAGCCATGTTGTGTGTATTAAAACACAGGCAGCATTTTTTTCATGCTCCATGGGTGAGATAAGCAATCTTAATGCTCTGTGGGAGTGAAGAATGAATTTACGTGGAGTGGGATCTGCTGCTGCCAGCAAGCAGTTCACATAAGGTTAGAAGTGATCATTAAAACGTGACTGGAAGTGGAAAACCATTAAAAGCCACATATTGGCACGTGTTTCTGAATTCTATTAATATAGCATTGCTAAAAAGGAGCTATCCTCTTCCCTGTAGAGCTGGCCATATGGACTTGAGAGGAAGGGAGAAAGGAAAGGAAGTCTTTTTTCTTTGAAAACAGGAGGACGGCACTAAACAAATATGCTCCATATTGCAGATCTCCACATGGACGGCCATCAGCTGTTTCTAATTCAGTGTGTCCCAGTATAATAGCATCATGCACATAAAAAGTATGTTAAATTCCTGACATACTTTCTCTCCTGTTTATGCTCACACACCACAACATGAGAAAATGGGCGAGGCTACAATGGGAAGGCGCGTGACTCCATGTTATCAGAACCAATGCACGGATGTGAAGACATGAGCAACAAATATCAGCCAGCTCAGAAGGGGTTTTAGATTACATCAATTAGTTGCCCAGACTCAATTAAAAACCCTCATGATTGTTCATGATAAAAATTATTCACCGGGAGGAAAACAGAAAGAAAACAGACACTGCCAAACAGGGTACAGTGTGGGTGGAGAGGAGATATGCAGAAAGACCTCCCAGACATTCTGAGAAATTCAGGTTTTTTAGTCAGCACCCATTGTTTTACCGCAATTACTTTAAATGAGAGAGTTAGTTTTATGTCACTAAAAGACCACATAGTTTGCAACCGCTTCCCTTTCCTCTCAACTCCAGTGAGTCAACTGCAGTCAGACACTGACGTGCTGCTGACAGCATGCTGCATGGAAATAAAAGTAACAACACAGTCAACATGACTATTACTGGCTTGAGCACTGCTAGATAAGGGGCTCTGTGTATGTCCAGAGTTCAAACTACCAGACACACCCAGCTGGTCTCAATCACCAGGGTGTCATGAGATTATAAACTCTGAAAGCACTCCAGGAATATAGCACTACTATTCACACGAGCAGCACTGAGTAGCAGGCTTTGCCGAGTTCATACACACCCACACCAATTACGTACACGCCTATATTTCTATATACAATACAAATGACTCTTGTGTTGTTATTTACAGGCATCAGATAGTGCATGCATACAGAGAAAATGCTTATGTATGAAGTGGTTCTACATAAACATGCCATGTGCTACTGCATGAACATGATAGACCCTTAACAAAAACAATTTGTGTGAAAACATTGGCATAATGCAGGTTGTGAGACACCCTGTTTAAGTGGCTGCAGTTTCAAGATTATTTTTACCAAGTGTCAATGTCTGTCTCAGTAATGCAGCTCGGCTCAATCGTATCTATCCAACTTATTGCTTTCATTGACATGAACAGTGCATATTACAAAACATTAAATATGCCAGTTTGCCAAGAGGCTGGTTTTCATTTGTTGTCCATGGCAACATATTACAACAGATTCCCTAAAAATCGAGGTAAGAATAAAACACAGATGGAAATATTATTTTAATTGCCATGTTAACATGACACAGCTAAAATAACAGAACAACTGAGAAGCAGTTGGACAACAGCAAAGACAATCACAAGCAGTGGGACAGCACAACGAGCTGAATCATAAAAGCACAAGGCAGTCAACATGAACAGACATTTAGCACGATGCACTAAGTAAATGCATGAGTAGAGATATTTACATAAACCAACAAACAACAGAGCATTAAGCAGCAGCAAGATGTGACTACAGATCACATGCACCACAGGAATGAATAAGACACACCAAGACGGATGTGCAGTAACAAGCATAAGAAACTACTGAAATATTAGGTCGTTCACTGCCGCTTGTTGTAAAACACGGTAAGTGTCACCAGAGTCACCAGTGTGACCCGAGTCCTCAGACGACCGTGCCGTGGCTCCGTCTGCTAGCAACACTAGCAGTGAGCTAGCTAACAAAGACCAAAACATGGACAAAATCGACATGTGTGACGGGAGTGTTTTTGAAGTTTAACACTTACGTATACTGGTAACGGCCACGGGTAGCCAGCGGGTTCTGCTCCAACCGGCGATTTGAGCTTGAGCTCCAGCTTTTCTCCCATTCTACACTTCACGGCGGCGGCTTGCCTGTGATGTTCGGCTAGCTAGCTAGTGGCTGCTCTCTGTTAGCCAGCTGGACGGTTAGCGAGCGAACTACAACGTGAACATTTTGTGAGACAAAAACGTTGAAATGCGTGAAATAAAAAAAGATGTCGACGCCCGTTGCGTGGCAGAGACACACACAAAACAACCGAGTGTAAAAATGTATCTGACTCGGCGTTGTTTTGTGAATAAAATTCCTTTTTATGTCCACTGCCAATAACACCTCGTCCATATCGCCGCCATCTTGCCCGGCATGGATAAATATGGCAGGGGGCCACTGGTAGCAGCGGGGACACTGACGTCACCAGGGGGACCGTGATCGTAGCGCGTGCGCCAGCGTCAGAGTACGAGCGGCACGTGACAGAATAACATCACCATTCTTAGGTATATACACTGAACATCAGAGTCTTTATTAAAACACTTCTTTTACAGCAATATTTACCCTGTGAAGACAATTACATTGACTCAACATTATCATTAATAATAATAACAGTAACAATGATAATAAATACAAGATTAGGCCGGGTGTCACCTTTTTTATTTATTTATTTTTAATGTATTTTTATATGGACAGATACAGTAACATATGCACCATAGTGTTATAGCAGATGCTAATTTGCAACTCTTCCAAAGAAGGGCTTTTATGACATTATGTAGATGGAGATAATATATCAGGCTGAAACAATTACTTGATTAATACTAAACTAATAATAATACTAATACTAACTAATACTAAATTAATCGTCAACTATGTTGGTCATCGATTAATCGGTTTGGGTGTTGTTGTTTTTTAAAGAATTAAAACAAGTTTTGTATATTATATTGTATTTTGGGGTTTCTTTGCTGCATGCTGGTGTTTTTTGAGTGGACAGCAAAGTAAGAATTTCATTGTACAGGGAAACGTGTTTCTTTACTGTGCATATGACAATAAACACTTTGAATCTTTGAATCTTGAATCTTGAATCTTGAATCTTGAATATAATAAAGAAATCAAAACGAGACATTCCTTTTCCAGGTTTGGGAAGCAATGACCAGCACTTTTCTACATTTTCTGACATTTCATGGACCAAACGATTACTCGATTAATCGAGAAATTAATCAACAGATGAATCGATTATAAAAGTAATCGATAGTTGCAGCCCATATAATATAAAAGTATACTAAGTAAACTAAGTATAAAACATACAATAAAAGACACGTTTAAAAACACTGCATTCAACATTACATCTAAAGAACTAGACATGCATGCAGCATTTATGGTTTGCATCTGCTTTCAAATGATCAGCTTCTGAGATTTTTCTCCTTTTGCAGAAAAGGTCATCTGAGCAAAATATGTTTTGCAGAATTGGATTTTGATGCAGCTCCGTTGTCTCTGGATGTGTTCACGCGGTGAAGGAGCGAGGGCATTTAAACATTCATAAACAAGCTTAACATAGTGAAATTCAATACAATTATCAAAGCTCAAGATCTTTTTTAGTCTATTTAGTTAAGATGTGACAATAATGGTACCTTATTTGTTTTCTATCCAAGATTTTCAAGGCACAGACTGAGACCAGACATACATTTGCTGACATTTTTGCCCTGGTTGACACCTGGTTGTTGTATCTCAGGTGTGTCAGTCTGCCAGTATGTGCAAAGCCTCTGGTTCACCTATAAGGAATGCACACACACCTGTGTGACAAGAAAACAGCGCGGTGTAAGAATGAGCTGCACAGTGGCTCAGTTCAATCCCCGATGCTGCGCTTTGTGGAAGGGCTTTTTAGTAATAGTCTGATTTCATAGTTATCACGACCCAATGCAGAATGAATGCATTCATTTTGTAACATAGACCCATACATTAACACATACACATGACGAATCAGGGCTGCAATAGATCTTTGAAAAAACAAAAACAAATGAGCCTACAAGGTATTGTAGTCACTGGTGTTGATGACAATCTGCCTGATGCATGAAAAGGATGAACTGATAACTGTAGCATCAGCTCTATATGAAGCACAGCATAGTTTGCAGGAAACAGTGTGTTGTGCAGGACATTCAAAATAGACAGTGAAGTCCGAGCTGATCAACATTCTGCAGGACAATGAATGATGATTTATGCTGCAATTTGTGGTTGGGAGTTAAAGATGGGTTACCATGTGGCCGAGTCACAATGCTATTTTTGATATTTACGTCTTCTGTCTGTCTATTCTGCCTCCCAGTATGATGACATGTTTCTCGCAAAACAATTACGCAGCAAACAACAGCTTGTTTTTGAGTGTGGTTGGTTGTGGATTGTACCTTTGATGAAATAATAAGAGCTCCTGTATATAACTGGAGTAGAAACATCCTCAGCTCCCTCACAGAAAAATGAGCCAGAGCCAGCTGTAATTTTACATCATTATTCTCATTTTAAATTTGAATAATATTTAAAATGATTACTGTGTGGTATTTGTGCAGATCCGTGAGAAACAAAGATGTTTTCGTCAGTCTGTAGAATATGATGTGTACCGGTCATATAATCTAAAATGGTAATATGACACATTTTGGCTGAAAGAAATATTATATGTGATGAAAATATGTGACTTTGATACAATTTCGATTAATTGTTCAGCCCTAGCTGCTATGGAAATAAATGTATCATTTAACATTTAAACATGCCACAAAAATACAGTATCTGTCTCTAAGTAGATGCTGCAGATTAAAAAAAAGAAGAAGCGACAATGGTGTGGTGTCAGGCACAAGATCAGCAGCGAGAGAAAACAATCCTACTTCTGTTAGAGGAAACACTGAAGGTCACGGCAGTCAGTATGACACTGAAATGCTAATAACTGTGAGCTGACACTGAAGAATCATCCGCTGAGACACTGGGACACAGGAGGGTGAGACAGCAGGCAGCAAGTCACAGAGACTCTGCTGCAGAGATCATCAACATGATGAAACCAAATGTTACAGCACAACTCAGTTACAGAGAAAGAACTGCATGTGGAGGACTGAATCACACAAGAGCGAAAATCTAGGACCTAAAAACCCCAAATGGACCTGGTTATTCTCACATTGCTCACACACGCCACAAAATGAATACATCTCAGAAAATGCTAGAAACAGCAAACGTTACACTTCTAGAATCCTACAGCAGAATTGTGACTATCACCGTCTTCTGTACACTGTAATGCTGTTCATTTTTTTTTTATTCCAGTCTTGGCATATTTTATTGATCATGGTTTCTGGCCCAAGGAGTTGCAAATATTTCAGTCTCAGCATCCTACATGGCCAGTATGAGCTTTCCCCATAACCAAATGCAGAGCTGTGAAGATTAGACGGATGTAAAGTGTGAATAAACCTCAAGCTGAACACTAATGTCCTTGCGTCTAATACAACAACCACACAAGTGAAGGAACAGACTGACCTTTTGCTCAACCATGGCCTACATTTTCATATTAGAGCACTGATCTGCTTTGCAGCACATAATCTAGACACAACTAGACTCAGCTCTCTCTTCATTTCAAAACCCACACAATTCAAACCTTGTCCGCCTAGAGGACAACAACCCTTTAAAGACACAGGGGGGAGGAAGGCATGTAGTTCCACAGCTATGTGTGTACACATGTCAGTGCATATAATATATATGCTGCTGTATGTTGAGTGGAGAGAGAGAGAGGAGGCTGTTGGCCACGGTGAACTCACTGACCGGGCCCCCTCCAGCTCCCCGAGCAGCGCTGCTGAGGCCAACTTTGGGATAAGAGCCAGTAGCAGCACAGTGAGGCTCAGGCATAAGCTCAGCACAACCAACTGGAACACAGTCGCTATGTAGATTTGTGGAATCTTTCACACTGTGTCAGATTACACCCGGCTCTGTCCTCCCCGTTGCCTCGTTGCTGCATCTTCTGCTCACACTGCCATGCCATGTCCTTTTTTGGATCCATGTTTCAGGCTTAAGTACATATTTGGCAGTAAGCATACAAATGTAGGTTAGAAGAGGACACACATTAGAAAGCAACACATATCACACAGAGTCCCGAATGTGTCACTCACCAACCCCTGTTGGTAATGGTAATGGGGGGGGCAGAATGCAGAATGTGTCTTCTTTATGTGCAGCTTTCTTGAACAAAAACAAGGTTTGCTTGCTAGTGATGTGGAGCGACTTTGTAAGTGTAAGCTAGAAACTGCTGCCATCTACAGGACGTCACCATCACTACAAACCACAACCAGGCAAAGGAAAGTCAGAGCCATTCATCAGAGGAAAACACATTAAGGTTCAACCAAACATAACATAACATATTCAGGAAATGACCCCCTCGCCCAAAACGTCAACATACGACCCCAAAATCTATATCCTCACAAAACAGGCAAATTACATTTGTGAGTCAAATTCCATCCCTGTTCAACGTGCAAAGGCAATCGCACAATAATGAACAACAGGAGTTTAAGAATTTCACAAATAAGGATTTTAAAGAATTTTATTGAAACAATTTCAGTCCCGTTCCCTTATGGTTTTCAAAAAGCATGCTTTGGGTATTAGCATCAACATTTCATGACTCTTCTCCAACGCCCTCTTTGCTAATACAGCAGCATGTATATACTCAGAGAAAAGAAAAGGAAAAAAAAACAAAAAAACCTATACAACACATCATTTTGGCACAATTCATACAACTGTACTCCTGTGCTGGCATTTCATGACTTTCCAACAGTTTGTTCTCCATCACAGCAAAAATGTGTTTACTAATGAACTCACTCACCATGGATTGTGACCATAAAAGGGGTGTAATGCAATAATTATGTCTGAGTGTTTACAGTAAATAATGACAGTGAGAATCAAGGTTGCAGTACTGGGCGAGTGTCATTTCATCAAGTCCCAGATCCAGTCTTGGTCTCGAACAACGTAGTCAGCGTGTGACGAGCCTCAGAGCACTGGCCTGCATGTAGTGTTTGAAATGGGACAGTGATATCATTTTAAAGCCTGACATAATGTTGTCAGGCTTTAATGTTAACAACACTTGAGCCCAGTCATGCAAATCCTGTCTGAAGTAAACGGAGCCTCCTCTGACTTCTTCCAAGAAAACAGACAAAAGAAGTGAGAACACAAACTAGAGAATTTGGTTGAGCGTCACATTTCATCTTCATCTTGGTCAACACTTTGGTAAATCTGCAGGTCAGATCCATGTCAAATGATTACATGTTAACTTGGTTGGACTGTGATCTCCTTGGGCAGTTTCTCTTGTATTTGTTTTCAAGTAAAGACACAAAGACTGTTCATTGTAACACATTCATAAAGCATGCACTCTGATGGACAAAGAGAAAAGTGTCATTTAGACAAAAAAGTGCTGATTTTTCATGTTCACATAAAAAGATCGATATAAGAAATACTTAAGGTGACTGCGCTCAACTTCTGGTACAGCATTTCTAATTTGTCTGCGGCTACGTCGATTAAATCCGTCATGACGCGACACTTCAGGGTGATGCTGTTTTCGCATCTCCCTCCGCTTAATATCTGACATCACATTTGAAAAGGCAAAAAGTGGTCACAAGTCTTCTGAGCTGCTCTCCACTCAGAGAACGATCAACCATGGCTTCATCTTAACAGTCGTCTTGAATGTTCTACCATAAGGGGCGATGAGCAGACAAAAAACCCAAAACACTGTTGTTTTAAACATAACTAAAACTAGCAATAATAATAATAATAATAATAATAACAAAAGAGATATCAGATCTGTGGATGAACCTAGACTTTTTTTTAAACACTTAGAAGATGAAAGAAAAAAACAACAACACAGATCTGAATCTCCCATCTGCATCATCTTACAATTAGAGGATCTCCCATAGTTGGTGATGAAGTGTAGAGCGGTCAATTATCTCTCGAGATATCTTTGAATTATTCTTTTGCTACAAAAAGCATCACAAAGAAGATCATCACAATGAAGATCTTAATAGAGATAAGCTATGATGAAAACTGCAGAATCGTGAATATTATCGTGAATGAGTCAGGGGACCGTTCACGGGAAACCTGCAGCTCGGGACACGACCGGAAACTTTCACACGTCCCCATTATTAAGACATCTGCACATGGTGCTAGAAAAGAATAGCCAGGTGCACAAATGTGCGACTGACCATGTGCATTAAGAGGCATTGGTTATGATTTCACCAAGAGTGATATCTGCATCTCTTAGACCAAGAGACATAATTATGAACGCCAACGGATCTGACGATTATATGGGCAAGGCAGCTTCTGAGTAAAATACTGTGTGACAATCAAGACTCAAAGATAAGAGACAGCTTTTAGGTACTGGTATTGAGGAGTGTAAAACATGATTCATTCCCCACAGTTAAGTGTCAAAATAAATAAAAAGAAAGGAAGACAGAAAACTAAACATCACAATATTAGTTTCAGTATATGGGGGAAAACAGATGCATGATAACTTAATTTTTCTTTTCACAAAAACAAAATGAGTTGCTCTTGGCTTAAAATCAGCAGTATTCATCTCAGTGTCCCCTTCCTTCCAGTTTCAAAAGTAGGAACGGTTTATTTCCAAGATACTGCCTCTTTCAAACCACCGCGCACTTAAAGCAGGATGGGCTGTTGAGAAAGACAAAGCCACAAAACCTTTCCTTCTGAATGCATTGCAACTACACTTATGGACCTGGCCACGCTGGGTCCAGTCCCAAAAGGAGGAGGAGAAACAAATAAAAGGAACGAGAAACAGATCATGTGTCCTGCTCAGTCCTCACTGAAGCCTTTGGTTGCAATGAGGGAAACGCTCCTGTCATGGCATCTTTCATGAGAACATTTCTTTAGCACAAAGTGGAATCCAGAGTTTTCCTTTATCTGCATGGTTTCCAGAGATAACAGGGAAACAATGTCCAACGACTACTTTTCGAGTTGCTGTTGATCGTACTCAGCGATAAGTCTCTTTATATGTGCCAGTTTGTTGTGTAGATATTCACAGCGGTTCTTCTCTTGGCTATAGTTTGGATTAGTCTGCAAGGGATTTAAAAAAAAAGAAGCACGTCACAGTTGGCTAATGCACTCAAATACTCGTGTCACGCTCGCAAAAATCAATCGTAGCAGGTGAGCTTACCTTTTTTATTTTATGATACTCTTGGAGAATCTGATTGTGGATTGTCTGCACAGAGAGACACAAAAGGGTCAACTGGTGTGAATGAAGGAGACATTTTCTGACAAAGCACAAGTGTCGTACAACAAATCTACCTTATACTTGTCTGTGCCATGTTGGAGTTGTTTGAGCTCATTGTCCAGCACAGTGAACTGCCGAGTGATGCCCTCTATCCGAGCATGCAGACCCCGGTACTCGCTGTACTCGGCGTTGAAATCGTTTTTATACCTCTGGCGCTGCTCTGGAGAGCCAATTACTGTGTAATTCCTAGGAGGGGGAAATAAGAGAATATTTAAGATGAATTATCCCACTTTTTTTTTAGGAATAAAGCACAAAGATAGAAGAGAGCACGGTTTCCATAATGCACATTATTTCAAATTATGATATTTAGATGAGTGCTCCATTGGCAGAGAATTGCACACAACCCACCTACAGAAATGAACCACGAGGACGTCCATGATTTTGTAATGTCACAGTGAAACAGATGCACTCTTAGTCATGCCATCATGTTCAGTTTTTAGAGCCTACACTAGTCCCTAGTTCCAGTCAGTGTGGGACATTAAGGAGGGTTTACTGGCAGAAACATACTAACCACAAGTATGTTTGTTGAAGTGTTTAATTGCTTTAAATTAAAAATCTTTGAAAAAAAAAGCTTTCACACAGCAAGGCCTTGCTTTATGGAGGCTACCATCTTGCAACACCATGTTTCAACAGCAGGGGAACAAACCAGCCAAGGCATAAGCTTACCACTCAAACAAAGAAGAAAGCCACCCCTTTGTGGTATACATGGGTCACCGTAGTTCACTGACACACTTAGGAAAGGGAGGGGAGTGAGTGGAGGAGTCCTGTGTTCTGCAGTCTTATGGTGCTATACAGTTCTAGCACGACTTTTGTTTTGGCTTTTCCATTAGGGATAGTACCCGGTGCTATTTTTAGTACCTCCTCTGGTTATTGATCACCAACATTTAGCAAAGAAATGTCTCAAATCTCAATATTTAACAGACGAGTGTGGTGTATTTAGCGACAGCACTGTCGAAAGCCGGCGGCCGTGAGCTGCATCACAACCTGTCCAGTGACTGTGTCGGACAGAGTCTGTGTTCCAGTCATGCAGGAAGTACTGAACTAATCTCTTAATTAACTGATTCTGATGATTCAGTGATTCACTGAAACTGCTCGTCACTAAGTTTGCGCCGAGCAGTTTCGTGCAGCCGTGCCATGACAACCCCGCCTACGCTGAGGAGGTGCTACAGTAACGGAAAACGACGTGCCTGTTACCACACCGAGTAGAGTTGGGGCCGAGCCGAGTCATGCTAGAACTGTGGAAAAGTGGCATTGACCTTTACAACTTTTGATTGAACGATACATTTGAGGATATTTCAAACTCTGGCAAAATGAGTCCAGACATTTTGTGGAGTCGAACACAGCTCGTTGGATTGTCTGGGTCAGATGTCGTTCACAACGGCACAAAACCTTTTGATGATTTAAGGAAAATGCCTGGTCTTCAGCGAATCTATGAAAGCAGAATTTGTTCGTCTACTGAGACTTAAAACCATTTTAAAATACTCACAATGAGTAGTCTGCCACCTCAGGTGATGATGAAGAGATACTGATATTGTTGCACATTCCATTCAGATCTGAAACAAGGTCACACACAGAGAATGGCTTGAACCTGAATGTCATCTTTGCCGCGTGAAAGCGGCTGTAATGCAACACTGCGCAAACAATCGTTCTATCATTAGATCTATCTGCCGTTTTCATTAATAATCTCTTAAATGTGAAACACTGCTGGGTGGAGTCACAGGTGTCTGTCTATTTGAGGCGAGTGAGTGCACAACGCTGAACAGCAGGGGTCCCAGTCTAATCAGTGAGTCACATACTGGTCACATGGTGGATCACCGACACAGTGATGCCTACTGATGCTACTGTAGTTTCCATCTGCATGTGAATGATTATTCAGAAATCTCTCATCTGATGTACTATAGAGATACAGAAGTGATTTTTAGTAAAGATTACTGATCTATGTGTGTGTTGCTCTCACCTGTGCTTTTCTGTGGAATACTGTTGCTTTTGAGGTTCCCAGGGCTTATCTCACAGGCTTTATTAGGCTCAGGCAAACATTCCGCATGACTCTTCTCCTTCCCCTTCTCTTGCTCCTTTTCTCTTACCCTCTCCTTGCCTTTGCTCTTTTCCTTCTCTTTATGCTTTTTCGACTTCTTCTTGGATTTGCTGTTTGAGGACGAAAGACCCTTATCCCGGGGACCGTCCAGGAGCGAGTGTCCAGGAGAAGATGTGCTGATGCTGGGTGCAGTGAGCACCGCTGACACAGAAAAGAGTGAAGGAGGTTGGCTGAGCCTGTCAGATACTGCTGTTTCCTGAGAGTCACAGTCTCTCCCATTGTGGCTGGAGTCATTGCTGACATCTGACAGTGCTTCAAAAGGACGAGGGATGTCCAGCACAGATAGCTGCTGGGAGCTGGAAGTCACGCTGCTGTCTGACATCGAAACCACCTCCACATGTGCTCCTCCTGCCTCTCCTTTCCCGTCGGAGGAGCTGAACTTGCCATTAACTGGGGCTGTTGCAGCCTTGCTGGCGAGGTGTGATATTCTGGGCTTTTTGTTGGCAAGAGGGTCAATGAAGTCAGCAGCAGGTCGTTTCTGTCAGAGAAAGAGCAGTTTTAGTAACAGACCTACAACTGAGTTCAGTACAAGTTCAACTCAGAACAAATAACAGGACAAGGGAGGTCTGCGGATGGAGGGGTGCTCTAAAACCCCTTTTCAACTGGAAACAACCACCAGCACCCTATTATATCTGGCAACTGTCCTGTCTGCAGTAGGGAAGGGATATCGTTGGGGTTCACTCCCAAATGAAATGACTGTATAATAGACAGGTTTTTATTGGCTCTATTGGCAGTGAAGAGTGCAAACTATTTTACGCGTAATTGATTAGGAGTCCGTCAGTTTTTACAGAGGTTTCACCCACATTTGAGAAAACCTGCATATACACAGAAACAGAAAGAGAGGAAGAGTATTATCTCTCTCTTTGTGATAAATGTGACTTCTAAACAACACCAGGGATAACATTACAGACTGGCCCTGTTTGACCCAGCCAGCACTAATGTCTTTGGGAGTGGCTGACCCAGTCACTGTGTGCCCTGACAGAAGAACCAGGGAGGAGCACCATTTGAGCCTGGGAAGCAGTTATTGGAATATGTGTCTTCATTTTGGGCCAATATCCAGATCACAAGTCTCCCTGCAGGTGACAGGAGTAATGAAAACACAAGTGTGCGTGGAAAGTAAGAAGATTAAAAGATAGCAGGGGCAGAAGTCAACGATTATTTTCATAATCCATTAATCTGTTGATTATTTTCTCAATTAATCGATTAATCTTGTGGGTCCATAAAATGTCAGAAAACCTTAAAAAATGCTGATCGGTGTTTGTCAAACCTGGAAATGATGATGTTCTCAAATGTCTGGTTTTGTCCACAAACCCAAATGATTATATTTTAATGATTTCTTTGTTATCCAGAGCAAAGAAATGAAGAAAATATTCACATTTAAGAAGCTTAAACAATCGGAAATCTTGTTTTAATCATGAAAAAATCTTCAAACCGATGAATCGATTATCAAAATAGTTGTCGATTAATCAAGTAATCGATTAATCGATCAATTGTTTCAGCTCTACTTGTATCTGCTGATTTTCTTTCACCACTGACACTAAAAGAAGTGCTTCAGGTAATGTTTGCTTATGTGTTTCTGCACTGTGTTTACTGAGGGAGTGAACAGAGAGGAAAGGGGCTTTCAGTAGGTGTCTGAGGGAGAACAACCTGAGAGGAAGGAGCTATTAATACAACATAGCAGCTCCCTTAACCTAATGGAAGTGTAAACATAAACACAAGAATCTGGACAGACCTAAAAAGAGAGAAACAGGATGAGAAATCAAAAAAAAATTAAACTAACATCAAGCGAACAGAGAAGGAGGAAGTTTGAACTTCTGTTTAGGAAAAAAAATACTTACATATGCAATCCATGTATGTTACAAACATTCGTAATTACCACTGGTTTCATGAACTGAATCTGAAATTCACAGGACTTTAGAAGAACCCTCCATGGGAAATACCAGGGAATTACCAGCCAACAGTGACAACCCAGTCAGCAGGCCATGTACACAAATAGACAGTGAAAAAATATGTATTGGATGAATACCATGTGTGTATTTCCAAAGGCATGCTTTAGTCAAGGATTACCTTTGTAAACACTCAGTACATTTCCATGCACAGTTCAGTTAAACTACAATTGTAGCTCCACTATGCTGTTGAGCTGGACAACTGCCCTCGTCCCAGAATACAAGCACAAGTGGGGACCGAGTCTCAAAAGGGAAAAATCATGATGAAAGAAAAATGATCCAACTCTATGACCGTAGGAACAGTGAGCTCACCTGAGAGGGGGAGCTGCTGGACAGCTCTTTGGGGGGGCTCTCTGGTGGAGGCGCAGAGCTGTTCTGGGTCTGGCATTGCTTCCTGCAAGAGAGAATACACACACACAAACAGAAGAAAAATGTTTGATATTATTTCTGCACAATATGATATTTGTATATCTGGTGGCAGGGATTGTATTTTCTTTATAATTACCCAACTATCACAGCATTACATTAGCTCTAATGCAACAACACTTTTTGTTTATTTCTGTATATATCTTATTTTTATTTTCAGTGATCTTCCTGCAAATGACACTCAAGCAAAAGATCCAAACTCTTATTTTCATTGAGCTAATTCTACAGCATTGAACACACACACACACACTCTTTGTTAGACTGAGATGGTCTCTATGACAACTGAGTGAAGGAGGAGCTACTTGACAGAGCAGCATTTTATCAAAACACTTCACACACATGCATGGATGGGACACTTTAATAATTTTCAAACCTGTACACATTTTCAACCAGTTTAATGCATTTCAACAAATAATTCTGGTATTTTCCTTTCACCAAAGAAGACATTTTAAAATCTCACCAATTTGAACAGACTGTTGCATATGGCCTTTATATTTGAACAATCTTGGCAGTGAGTGCAAGACACATGAGAAAGTGGAACAACGCTCACCAGTGAAAGAGACAAGTGAGTGAGACAGAATATAGCACAGCAGCTCTTGCAGCTTTTGGTGTAGATGATGTTTGGGAGGTTTTGAAGACAATACCCCACAATGGGATCTTGGTTTTTCTTGTTTACAGTTTTATTTTCACACCTGTATTTGAACCTGTCTCTTAACTATTTCAGAGCCATGTGTGAACAGAGCCTCACATTTATTATGATACATGGAACTAATATGTGCCACATTAATCTGTCAAATGGCACCAGTGTCAAAACTAAAACCTTTGCCAATAAACTGCTTGCCAGGACAAAGTTAACTCTCGGCACAACAATCAACACAGAACATTCAATGAGATTCACGAGTGAAAAAATGATTACTGTCCGCTTCTAGCTCCGGGTTAACTCGCTGATGTAAACGGATAAAGCCATTAGAACAAGGATGACATTTCATTTTAAAATGTTAACGCACACACAGGGATGCTGCTGTCATTTTCAGACTGGGACATTTAAAACGTCAAGTCTCGTCAACGCCCCACCCTAGTTCAACCAGTGTGTCTGTGTGCCTGCGGTTGGAACAGTCACATAGACAGGTGGAAGCCTCAAAGTGAGACAGCGGGCCAAACCGATATGTGTAAACCCTGGACTGTTGCCTTCCTCACACACAGATCAGCATGTGCTGGAACGCTGTTGCATCATGTGCATTTCAATCATGTTGCTGTGCTACTGCACGACTGACTGTATTGGCTCAAAACTCTAGGGGAGCCGGGGAGGGAGGGGGAATTAGGTGGGAGGCTGTGATCATTAGTCAGCTGATAAACTCACAAACAGAGCTCAAAGTACAGTAAAAACACAGGCACACGAGTGGCTTCTGGACATGCATGCCTTTACAAACACAATACAACACGTACACACACGTAACAACTAAATACAGAACGCACTGTGTGACCAGGAGCTCATGATGAAATACAACTACAACTAATGCTTTTTTCATTATTAAAACATTTCAGATTGTTTCAGCTTCTTAAACGTGACTTTGCAAATAAACAAAGAAATCACTGAAAGTGAATAATTATGGTTTGTGGACAAAACAAGACATTTGAGAACATCATCATTCCCAGGTTTGACAAACACTGATGGACATTTTTTAACGTTTTCTGACATTTTATGTACCAAACGATGAATGGAGAAAATAATCGACCAATTCATCGATTATGAAAATAATCGTTAGTTGCAGCTCAAACTGCAGCATTATAGCAACATTAAAGCTTGGGCAGCGAACATATTTGTGTATATATGGAGTATTATTTCCTCAATTACCTTTCAGCATAATGTAAATCATGAGATCTGAGAGAGAACGTGACCTTTGCGCCTCCTCTAATCTCAGTTTCTAGCCATAACAAAATCTGGCCTGTGATAGATGACTTTGCCCAATCACAGGGCAGTTAAGAGAGAGAGAGAGAGAGAGAGGGAGAGAGAGAGAGGGCATCTCATATTGGCTGTTCTAACCACATCCATTCAAAGGAAATGTCACCATTTAAGTATTGCCTACACTTCACAGCAGCCAGAATTGCAAAAAAGAAGAAAGAGTCTGATAACCAATGTAATAAACATCAGTATTGACGGTGAGAGAGATTCCCTCAGATCATCCATCCTCTTAGTTATTAGTAGTTATTAGTCTGTGCTCATCTGGTGGGATGGGCTAAGGACAGGGAGCCACATTAGTATTAAACAACCTGGGGATGAGATTCAACAGACAACCATTTTTGTAGCTATCCTACAGCTTTACTGTGGCAACATTTCAACATACTGTAGAATGAACGGATGAATAAGTATAGGCTATTATCAAACTCTCATCTTCAGCTTCCGAGTCGTCCAAATCCATGTCAAGGAGCCATTTTTGACTCCACTATGCAAACAAAATGTCAACACAGAGAAATGCAGCCTGGTCTATATTTAGCTACCTGGAAGCTTGATTTTCCTTAGTGTCCCAGATCCTCAGAGGCATGATTTTTCCTACTGGGAAGAAAGCCAGCAGCTCATGCTCTCAACAAATACAACACTTTGACCAAAACAAGTGGACAACTTGACTCACAGAAATATACTATGAGGACACAATGGAGATAATGTAACCTCCACAGACTTCTATTCAAGAGAAACTCAACCGCATCTCATTTACTGTAATCTGAAATTTTTACATACCAAGATATTTAAAAGGCAAACATCTTACATGTGTTCCTTTCCTGACATTCCTGACATACCAGCGTCATCACTCTGTGGCCTCCACTCACCACAAACAACAAAACAAAGTCACAAACTTACTCCACAATCAAACCTTAAGTAAATATAAGGAAAAGAGCAGATACAACAAAAGTTACTTTAAAAATGCAATCCACTTTCACAGTATCTGCTAATGTTTCTCTGGTACGTGCTTCAGGAGGTAACGCTGGTCATCCACAAATCAGAATGTCTACATTTTAATTCCAAGTTCCTCCAGGCCACAGGTCCAAGAGTCCCTGAGCAAGACATCGAACTGCCTAATTATGCCTGACTGTGGTGCTGACAGTATATGAATGACACGTATGGGTGATTGACAAAAGCAGCCAACACAGCAGCACAGTATGAATGTGGAGCTGCTGTCGTTATAAGAATGAAACCATCAAAAACAATTGCAATGCAAATGTATCCTTTACAACAACTGATTAGGGCTGTAACAATTCATTGATTATTAATCAGTTACTAAATCAACTGCCAACAATTTTCATAGTAGATGAATTGGGGTTGAGTGGTTTCTTTTCTCCATATAACAAAGAAATCATTAAAACTGAATACTTTGGGTTTATGGACAAAGCAAGACATTTGAGAACATCATTTTGACGAGATAACTAATTAATCAAGACAATATTTAACAGATTTGTTTATGAAAAGAATCAGTTAACTTACCTAAACAAGATTCTCTTGAGAAGCTGCTGGTCTCCTTCTGTGTAGCCAGGCCAATCCTTCTGTATTTCCTTGTATAAAAAATCCTTCAATGTGAAGGTGCCGTCTCTCCCACTGAGGTTTGCCACCTAGGAAATGCCACAAGAGCCACAATTCAGTCTACTGACCTCCGCGTATGGGAATAATGAGGCGTAAACAGGAACTTCATTCTCTCTTCTGCAGTCGTTTGAAAGAGGAATAAGTTCATTTTGTGTTCCAATTGTCTGAAGGTGTGTATTATAAACAGTCTATGATGTGTAGAGTGTGTTTGTGTGTGAGACCTGTTGCAGGTGGCTGTCCAGGGAGTCTTTGTCTAATGGTGTGAGGCCGTCTTTCTGCAACCGTAGGATCAGCTCAGGCTTCTTGTACGGCTTTAGGGCCAGCAAGTGTATGAGGCGCTCTCGCAGCGGCCGGTTCTGAATCGCACCTTTCTTTAGGGAATTGCTAGAGATGATGACGGGCCGAGATGTTCGCCGCAATGGAGCGATGTCTGAGAGGCCAGGTGCTGGTTTCCGTATCTGAACCTTTTTGCCTGAGAAAAACAACAGAAGTGCAGTTAGAGAGTACCATTAGTTATATCATTATTGGTAGAATGAAAAAATTATTTTACACTGTGGTGACATTGAACTAAGTTTTGTATTATATTTGTTCTATTATACTACATCATATAAGCTATCACTTTGTGGTGTAAGAATCAAATTGAAGACAACAATGAGCAAAAGAAAAATAGGATTTGGCTGAGATGGCCCCAGATTCCATAAACACTTCTGAAGTGGAAAACTAGTTAGTTATGTTTACTCTAGAGTTAACTGACAAGTTGAAAGGAGAATTTCCTGTTTTGTTAAATACACTACTACCTACCAGTGAAACAAATCCAGTTATTTTTAGCTTAAAGAACCTTTTTCAGAGTTGTGTTTATGAGTAATGAGTCAACTTTTCCCTGACTGCTATAACGAGCATCAAAACTCAGTATCAACTTTAATTTTTTTTTTTGTATAGGGAATGGGCTTCGAGTGGATTTCATTCTAAACATACAGTAAGGCAGGGCTGCTGTGGTTTTCTGTCGCAACTCAACATGATTTTTAATGCAGCTCAGGGACAAAAACAAAAAAAGTCAGGAAGTTGATGTGTTCAGAAAGAGGATCCATGCGTACGTGGTGCATCACATGTTTTCAATAACGTCCTGGTAACAGATGAGGCATGCAGGCAGAGTGCTTGACCTCAGCTCTGCTCCTCCTGCCGGTAGCCTGTGACTGACATGTCGTCTTAACGTGCCAGTATCACGTCTCCTCACCTACATATCTTCCCCCTGGTTTGATGACAATGGCACTCCTACTGCGCGTCTCCTCCTCAACCTGGGCCATGCTTTCCCTGGCCTTCTGGTACGAGTCATCTGTAGCACATACTGTAATCTTGTCCTGGATCCCACCCAAACAATCCAACTGAATGCTCCCTTCACTGCCAAAACACAAAGAGGCAAAGAGGTGACGTTGAGAGAGGGAAATAGAGATTGAGTGATGAGAAACCTTGAAGGTGCTGCATGATTAGATCGTCTGTGATTTGAAGCAGACAGGAAACAAGCCAATACCATGTTACAGTATATGTTAGAGGATACTATTTTAAGATAATGAAGATAGATCCACCACTATTGGTATATTTAATTCTCAGTGTTAGCTTTAAATATCTCCCTATTTGCAAAAACTCATTCCTCCAATGAGCATTTATGCCTAGTTGACTTTAATTCCACAGCCTAAGGGCACAACTATTATTTCTTCAATTTCTATACAACTGTGGGTCCCCACAGTACGACTTACAGCCACATCAATTCCCATTCTTTCCGGCTCGCTTTGATTCTCCACCACTTTGATTTGGCAGAAAATGAGCTGCTGCTGGTGCAGTAACTGGAAGCTGAGCTCTGTCATTTGGGTTTCACTTTGGTACTCAAGGCTGATTAGGATCCAGTCACAGATGCGGATGAACTCCACCTGACCCACTTGTTAAAAATATTTTCAGAGCGAAGGGGACAGAACGATGACAGTCAGAGAAGCTGCGGCGTTTGAGAGAGTTCGTGTTTGAGAGAGCAGTTTGCTCATGTTAGGCTGCAGAAAAAGTGAAGAATTAGGTTAATGGGCTTGATGTGTGGAAGGGAAAGACAGCACACAAGCAGTGCTTGAGAAACTTCAGTTGAAAACTGAAAATAAAACAGTGGACGAACTCATTTCATTTAACGATGCAGTTTAGAAACAATACTGGGAAAATAATTTTGATTAAAGTTGGGGTTAAGCAGTTAGTTAGTGAGCCTAATCCCAAAGACAGTTAAAAACAAATGTTGTGGGATAGAGGTTTTCTGTCCGGAGCCCCTCCCATCAGATAAGCATGCTTCATATGTTACCCGTGGTCTGCATCTCTGAAATCAAATGCTTGACTAATATTGACATTTTATTGCTCGTCTGACTCTGAGTTTTTCCCTTCATTTGGGCTGCTTTGCAATGTAGACAGTTGTTAGTATTCATGGAATAGCAATCATTCCACAGAAGGGACGTACACTGCCCAGTCAAAAAGTCCCACACTCCAATTTTGTTGGACTGCCTTTAGCTTTTATTATGACACGCATTTGCAGAGGCATCACTTTGATAAGCTGAAGCAATGTCACGACATTTATTTCATTCCGCAGATGCATCATTGTTTGTTGAGGTCTTGTAGTTATGATGGGAGAGTTGAACAAGTGTGTAAAGTCTTCTCCAGCGCATCGCAAAGACTCTCACAGGTTAAAGTGTGGAGTCTGTGGTGGCCAATCCATGCGTCTAATGCTTCTTTCACAATATGAGCCTGATGAATCCTGATGAATTTATGGGCGTTGCTGAACAACAGAAGAAAAACCTCAGAACATGACTTGTAGGGGAGGCACTAAATATATTCTTTCATTATTAGAGTATGTGACTTTTTTTTGGGCCAGGCAGTGTATATGTGTGCAACTGCTAACAGAGCAGTCAACAGAAGTGCCCTCACTCTAAACCCCCTAATTATTAAGGCTGGGTATTGAACTTTTGTGCCACTGACCAAACTTCAATACCTACGTGGTATTGACTGGGTACTGAACGTCTTCTGTATCCCCTTAAATTAAAAATGTGTTTTCATTTCATATCACTGATGAGGTTAAATTTTAGTTAAAATTAATTTATAGGTATAAAACTGGTATAAAAAAAGCATATTCAGGAGATGGTACAAGGTATAAGTCCACGTATCATTATCAATACCCAACCATTTCACACTTGTTTTATTGGAAAATAAATAGTTTACAGGTACATATTTTACTATATGTAATGCAATGGCTTCTACTTTACTTCTACTACTGTGTTTTTGAAAAAGATTTGGTTGCACAGACCCAACATTAGAGTGAAAGTGAGTGAGAATCAGTGTTTGTTTTCACCTGGTGATGTACTGCTGGATGCAGTCAAAGCTGCCCTGGGGGTTATCTCTGCCCACATTTGACAGGTAGAAAGTAAACGTTTGCAGTTCACTGGAATTTTCTGACCGTGGTATTGAAATTTTCTGTTGAAGACACAAAAAAACACAACCAAATGAAAACATGTTGTCAAAGGAACACTGAAGAGCACACAAAAAACATTTTCAGGCATTCATGAATATCCTTCTTTTTAATACTATATATTATTCACACACAAACACACAAGAACAGAATAGGACATCTTACTTTACTCATAAATATTATTTGCAGGCAAAACAGTGGGTAAAGGAATTTTCTTGCTGGCATCAAAACTGCTGAATTCAGAATTCACTGCTTTCTCCAACTCCAGCTTATTATATACTGCATACTAGGATAGCCACTGTGCTACACCACCATGCGTAAATTCCTGGAGCAGAAGAACTGGGTATTTCTGCAGTCTGCATTTCCTCCCCCATAATTACCTCCCTCCCAAACTAAAAGGTGCTGCTTCCCAGAGACTTGAAATAAAGTGGAATTAATCACTGTCAACTGTCTGCCAAACTCCACAAACTACTTATCGATATCAAGCTGTGTGACAATTTTTAAATGGAGGAAATATTTTGAGGAGTGACTACTGGGTAAGGGATGATTTTGGCTTTCCCTATTTTACAGTGCACTTTAATCTATTGATTGTTCAGTGGAGGCAGAAAACGGTTCACATTTTAATGGAGCAGAAAGGTGTATGTGTAACCTTCTTAGTGAGCAATGTGAAAGGTGAAGCCGAGACAGCTCCGAGTGAATATTAATTCTAGTGGCGTCACAGCCAAGACCTGAAAATTACACAGAGGTAGGGTATCAAACTGACCTGTGGTCAGAGTGCAGGCAGCTCAGCTCTGTTTACCAGAGGCCTCAACATGTGTACAGGCTGCAGGTGACCAACTATAAATAAATACAATGCCCTTAATTTGCCTTAGGAGAACCTGTTCATTTGACACCATTTACGCAGCCCCAAAACTGAAGAACTTAGGAAATGCTACCCATTCAGGATTGCGTCTTTAAAGTCACGACTCTATTTCAAGTGGTGAATGTAAAACGCTGTCAGTAACAGTTCCACCTCTTTGACAGTTCAAGAAAAAATATCTCTTATCCGTAATGTTTTCTCAAAGTAAACAAACAGTTTGAGTATGGATAATCTGTTTCCAGTTTACACCAGCACGCACATGACCCGTGAATGGTGGTGGAATATGTGTTTTCAGGCATGTTAGACCAAGGCCACACTGAACATGTGTACAAGCATGCAAGCTGCATTGCTGATCTGTTGTTCACACTGGGAGCTCATCTGCTGTGGACCTGCTGCTATAATTTACACAAGGTTTGCCATTTCAAAATAACATAAAAGTATACTTTAAAATACTCTAAATACATCTAACAGTTGTGCTTTTACTTTGGAAGAGGAACAGGACATGTTGTGTGACATATGCGACAGAAATAGACATTGACAATGTGGAGAAAGATTATTTCCACAACCTAATTTGCAATGAAACTCATGTGGACAAAATAGAGGACTATTCCCAGAAAGGGGTTATGCGGCTCACTGCGTTAGTTCTACTATTTCATGTCAACAAATGTCTGCTTTTAAAAAGGTCTGTTACACCAGGTTTATTCAAGACATGTTTGAGCATTTACATACACATCTTGTATCCTGATTTATATAAGACCAACTCACAATATTTCAATCCAAATGCCAAAGGTCACATCATTTTACAGACATAAAAGCAACAAAGCTGGTGAGACTTTAACACATACTGTATAACTGTGTGTGTGTGTGTGTATATATGTATATTTATATATATATATATATATATATATATATATATATATATATATATACACACACACACACACACACACACACACACATATATCTATCTATCTACACACACTCACACATACCCACACAGCCTCTCATCCTCTCAAAAAGAACAACTTTCCATCTGCAGTTACGAAAAAAATGAATGTTCCTACTCAATGTTTCTAGCCGACCTGCCTCAGGACAACAAAATACATCAACATCACACTGCACATTCCAATGTAAACTGCATTTTACATTCACTGCTGCTTTATCCCTGTGGTCCTACCTCACATTTCTCACTCAAGCTAAGCCTAAGCAAAAGAGATCAACCAGCAGCAAGGTGTGTTTAACCCAGTTAAGTCCTGGCAAAAACAATATAGCATTTCTGCTATAAAGAAAAGACAAGTGACTCCAGATTTGTATTTAACTCATTTATCCCTCTGCAGTCAGGCTGTTGTTCATAAGGCTGTAAAAACAATGAAGTCAGCAGCTCTGTCTCGTCTGAACTACATCACAAACACGATCACATATAAAGTATGTATCCATGGGAAGAGGAACAAGGCTGTGGTGTTGAAACATGAAAACACTTGCATTGAGTGAATACAAAAGTACAGAGGAACAAAGGCGATGGGTTAAGTACATAAATCCAGAGATGATTAAGAAGCAGAGGAACTGACTGAAAGGCATGGCACAGCGGAGTGACTCAGCTGACTCACAGTGTAGAGGATGAAAGAGGCTCCTCCACACCAAATGGTATGAGCTCAAACTTGAAAGTGTTGAAACCACAGTGTGTCGTGCATATACAAAAGTTCACTCTTTCATCGAAGACAACGGTTTTTTACAGAAAATGGGTCAATCATGAAGATGAAAGCTGACAACTTTTGATTTTCTAGCAAATTTGGCAAGAACTGCACTCCTTAAACACAGTGATTCAATGAGTGTAATGTAGCTTTGTGAGGTTGGGGGAGATATAACCAAAAAGTCAGATAATTAAAGATTGCTTTTTTTGAAACGTAAATAACCAGCTAATTGTGGTTTTGAGCTTTTGTCATATTGGCTTAAAAAAAAAAAATCTGTAACTAAAGAAAGCATTGTGAGAGTGCAAACATCCACAAAGACTGCTCCATTTCCATATCTATCACCAGCAAAATCTATAACCTAAATCCCTAGAAAATTTCATCCAAATCCATCCATTAATTTCTTGTTTTTTGCTCATAGACAAACAGACCTGACAAACACTGCCAAAAACAAAACCTTATGGTGGAGTTAATTATTGTTATTGAATTTCTGCCCAGCCCAAAGCTTTAGACAGAGTTACTCAAAGTAAACGTAACTGTTACCACAAAACCTTAACAAAATAGAGCAATGGAAAAAAAGAGAAAAGAATAAGAGCAGAAATTAAAGGGCATGTAGAGATTTCTTGAAAACTGCATGAAGGGCAGGGAGCTACAATGAAACGCATCATCTCTACAAGTAATAATCTTCTTTGTATGGCTTTTTCCAAGGGTGGATGTGTTGTCCCACCAACCCCTCTGTGTTTTACTTGCAGCTGTAGGCAAATAATGCCTCTTTTCAGGTTAGGCTTGCTGAAGAGGACCAACCCCCACGCACTTCGTCTAGTCTTCGGTCCAAGGCCAGAGAAGCAAAGAAAGAGCAAATAGATGTGTAAATGTAAGAAAAGAAAAGAAACAAAAAAAGAATAAATTAAATGTTTTGCCTTATGCAAACAACCAGCTGACCTTTAATATGCATTAGTGATTTGCTCCTACATCAGAGTAAATACATTGGTTAATTCCACTAACACTGTGGAAGGACAACAAACTAGGATAAGGTAAATCATACAAAATAGGGAGAAACCAAACTAAACCTATCTTACAAAGAGTTCACCATGCTCTGCCAACATCTGCTGGTGTCGTGGCTCAGAAACACCAGATACACCGCAAAATCTATACTTTATCTAAGTCAGAAACAAACAATTCAGAATGACGGATGGGGAGCATGTCAGAGAGAGTACCAGCGAGAACAACAAGTTTAGGCCAACTTCATTCACTCACAGCCACAGGCAAGTTGTGCAACATTAATAAAGGAAAGAAGCAGGAGTTTTCCACAATCACCGACACACATTACATACGAGTGCTTAAAGCCATGGTAATGGCCAGCGGGACATTTTCAGGAGAAATAATACCAGTGTGGGCACAGGTTTTTCAGCATGACACACAGTTAATGGAGCCCATGTATGTGTTTTTATTGGCCACTTAAAATCTGAACCAAAACCTGACTGGAAAAATACCTAGCAACTTCCGTCTGTTTTTCTCTTTGAATTCCTTCCTTTCAAAAGACACATTTGTGTGTGTGTGTGTGTGTGTGTTCCAGGCATTACTCATTTGTGTGGGGACATAAATCTGTTGACAGTCACATTATGGGGACTCGTCGTTCTTATGGGGACAAAAAGCAAGTCCTCATAATGTAAATTATTACATATTAAGGTAAAGACATGTATGTATGGGTAAGGTGTGGTGAGGAATAGGTTATGGTTACACCACTAGTAGTTACAGTTAGAGAGAGAGAGAGAGAGAGAGAGATGGACCAGATGACTGAATATGAATGAATAAATGAATGAATGAATATGGAATGTCATTGTCATTGACAGCCAGGCCATCTGCTCTGTAATTTAGCCACTTTTGCACTTCTGTCCATCTTTCTGATCAACAGCAAAAGATTTTCCTTCAGTAAAATGCGTTATTTTACGACTGATAAGATAAGAAACATCAGTTCAACTATCTGAATTATGCAGTGACACAACAACCATACAAATACATTTCATTTATAGGTAAACAAGTATAAAAATGTGTGAGGTGTTGGTGAGCTATTAAACCCTATGGTTTATGTCAACTGTCCTCACAGGCAGCCAAATCTAGCACCATCTTGCAAAGGGCTTGGGTTCTCCCTTACATCACTTTTCCATTATACAGTTCTAGTGCTTGGTCATTGCGTGAACTGTTGGGTTTCTCTATGATGTTGTCTTTGTACAGTGCCTTGAGATAATGTATGTTGTAATTCAGCGCTATGCAAATAAAAATGCATAGAATAGTATGACTTGGATCAACTAGGTTTTTTGCTTTTCCATTATTGATAGTACCTGCTACCTGGTACTTTTTTCATGATCACGATGGCCGACAAGAATCAAACGGAACAATGCCAAACTCTAGATCAGTTAAAAATCCTGAAGACATTCATTAATCTCAAACATTTAGTAAGGACATTTCTAAATCTCAATAGTTATTGTAGTGCTCATTATATTTTTCCTGCTCGATCTTGAATTTTGATTCTGGCTTGGTGGTCCTCATTATAAAAACTTAAGAATTGCAATGGAAAGCAGTGAATCAGTTTTCTTAATGGATTAAAAACATGTTTTTGTTGACACATGTAAGCACCCTTAACTGATTTTACTGTTGCGATCTAGACATGCTGGGGGGGAGGGATTCAAGACACATTACTGTGAATGGTGCTTTTTCATGAATTGTGGTTGTTAAGGTTAACTGGTTATAGTTAAGGTTAGGGATAATGTTTTGTTTAGGCTGTCTAAGGTGTGTGTGTGTGTATATCTCAGTGGTAACAGTGGTTTGGGACCATCATTTACACAAACAGCTTAGCACGACAACATTTTAGACATTGATGGATAACCAGCACAATACTACACTACATGACGCAGGAAACTGGACGTCTTGTCCAACTCAACCTTGCCAGTACAGATGAGCAAATATGCATGTCAGACTGGGCAGGCTCACACTTGCAAACTCCCTATTTTGCCCAGGGAGGAAGCATCTGCTTACATAAAAAAATCTTGTGAGCATGAGAATGTTTATTTTATTTGAATGTGTAGAGTTAACTGTCGAACTCTTGTAGAATTTTGTCATAAACAAGCACATACCAGCTACCAGCCAGAGACACAGCTACTTGCGTTCAATGAAATAAAGTACCAGTCAAAAGTGTGTACAGTACATCGAAGTTGATAGTTAGTTAATTTAGTCCATCTTGAAAATGTAACAGGTAGGCTAACCTAAGCTTGACAACTAACTGCAGCATTCACTCGACTCGCTGAAGTTCATACTGCTGAAAGAGAAGTGCTTCCTTGCAACAACCATACAAAAGACCACTGACATGCTATCAGCAATATCGAGCTTGTACCCATCTGATCCAGCAAAAATATCAAATCATCAGTCCACAGGGCAACAGTTAAGATATCTGAAGTAACATTACAGTACTAGTTCTAGAGTGGATGAAAAGGATTAATGCTTTAAGAGCAAAGACCATCCGTCCTGTTTCCTACATGTCCAGTAATACAACAAGTAGAGCTCACAGACTGCATGTGATGCACTTAGAACAAAATAAAGCAGATCTCACAGCAGATAGCAGAACACCATTTGCCTGAACATCTCTCTGTGAATATACTGCACTTACATCAGGCACTGGTGACAGTACAAGACATGTTGTTTTAGTAGTTAGCACTAGGGAATTGGCCTAAAATTAAAAAGGCATTTCAATTTCAGTGTTATGAGCACTGCTGCATCCCTCTGTGCACAGACTCTGCTAAATTAAATAATTTGTCGATAAAGACTCGTGGTAACTTCTGCAGACACCGACTGCAGACCTTCTCTGCATCTCTGGCAGACAGCTTACCGGAAATACTCAGGCTGGATTATTGAAAACCAGGAAGTGACCATGCTTATAGTCATTTCAGAACAGCCAATACAAAACCTATTTTTTTCACACAGTAAATGAAACGTTCACATATATTTGGAGAAGATAGTAAGGATCTTACCCCTTGATTTCCATTAAATCTGATCAACGGTTGTAATGACAGCACCTGTAAAAGACAAAGGTAAAGGTTAAAAGGTAAAGCAGACAATGAATAACTATTATTTACTTCTGTCATTTAACGAAAATCCACTTACAAATTGTATACATCTGAGAAAGGCTCATGAAAAATGAAGATACATTTGTATCTTTACATTTGGTAAGGTTTACACACAAACACAGGCATGGTCAAAACACTGTCAATCGCATACCACATTTTATATCTAGGGTCAATTTCGTATCCACTTTAAGTCCCAAAGTGGGAGAGTTAATTTGTGAGGTATTACCTGTTCTGTTGCATTCATCATTCATTTGATTATCATTTGTCTAGAGCTGCCATCAGTTTTAATCATAATGCCACATTTGTTTTCAGTTTCCACATTTGCATGGAAACTCCATGGAGTTTGCATGTTCATGTTGTGTATGGGTTTTCTCCGGTTTTCTCCCACGGTCCAAAAACTTGCACAGGTTAATTGAACACTCTAATTTTCCTAAAGGTGTGAGTGTGAGGATGAATGGTTGTTCGTCTCTGTATGTTGGCCCTGCGATGGACTGGTGACCTGTCCAGGGTGTGACCCCGGCCTTTGTCCCGTGTCAGCTGGAAATGACTCCAGCTCGCCGCGACCCTCATGTGGAGGATAAAGCGATAGACAATGAATGAATGGCACGGCAGCAGTTTCATTCCCCTAAGTGAAAAATTGTGCAGAGGGGAAGTTACTAAGGGAAAAACAAAGTTTAATGTCTTTCCAGTTGAGGGAAGAACAGCTTAATAGTGGTTCAATTCTCCTTCAACTGGATCAACTGACTAACATTTCACCAACTGTGGCAACTTAACATTTATGGATATCAAATGGGAAGTCATTAGTTTTTCCTCCTTAATGCTGCTTTAATGGATCAAATGGGATCAAGTGAGTGACAAAAGTTCAAAGGAGGCCAATCCTATTAAAAGACACAAGTGCTTTGTATTCTTGCTTGGTCCTGACCCCAAGATATGCAGCATGCCTCATATACTGGTGAGCTTCTGTTCTCTGTGTGATTTTACCAACAATCTTAAAACCCTCCCTCAAAAGTTTGGCCACTTGCAACAATCGAAAAAAAATAAAAAGGGTGTTTTAATGTTGTACAGTACGGTGCAAACAACTCAGGGTCTGACCAGGTCTGTTACATTCTGTGATCAATGGCATTTGCATTGAAATGACGTGAGCCACGAGACCTCGCTCATCATTTCTCCAGTGGCAACTCTGTGAATAAGGTTGATATCTGGTCGAAAACATGAAATTTAATATATAGCAAGAAATCACCTGAAACAGTGATATATGAACTAAAAAAAAATATTTGAAAAGGAATTTATAGTGATGAGCCACATTAAAAATGGATACCTGGTTTCAACGTCATAGCTGATCAAAGAATAACAAACCAACAGAGGCTTTATGCAAGTAAGGCTTTAAAGTATGAGCTTTATATATACTTCACTACAATGGCCATTGTTGTATTGTGGATAATGCAGACCTTTTTTCCTACTCTTTCCCTTTTATTTAATACCCCACATGAAATCCTACAGATTATGAGTTTTCAGGATCTTAACTAGGTGCGAGGGGCAATTAAACATTATATAAAGTGTTATGAGAGCACAAACATCCCCGGCAAAGATTAAAATCTGGATCTGCAGCTACTCTTTAAGTGTGATTTGAATGTGTGACATCGGGATAATTTCCCTGAGATATTTAAGTTAATGGTTAAAATTGCCCTGTGTAGAAATGTTTCAAGAAAAACAATCCTGCGTCCAAATGATCAGATTATAGCCAGATTACCATCAGTGATTGTGAGTCAAGGGGCATAAATGAAACATCAGAATACCCTAATACCTAAACTCACTAAATATATTTAGCAGCCACCTATTTCTGATAAAAATGGCACCCATACATACAGGGTCAGCAGGTGAGGTCATTGGGGCCATTGGGTCATTAAAAAAACCACTGTGACATTAGGCAAATTTATCATCTATTTTAAGTAATGCTGTTTTGTGAAAAGCAATTATGAGGCTTTTAGTGTTTGTAAACTTGTTTCACCAGGTTTAGGACAAGTTAAGCCATTACCAAGTCTTCTTTGATAATAAATTAAATGTATGCCCTGCACAGCTTGGCTCAAAACTAGTATTAACATCCTTTAATCTGATGTTAAGATCAACTCTATCTGCTTACACCGGACATTAAAATGGGCCCTTGACGCGTCTCCTGTCACCAATTTTGATCTGATATCACTTTGACACTCCACCCACAGACGTCATTTGTGTTTACTATACACTTTGAAGACTTACATGTTGTCAGTGAGTTTGTGTGCGTCAGTGCAAGTGAGAGAGAAGAAGAGGGAATTCAAAATAAAAATATATATATATATATACATACATATACATACATACATACATACATATATATATATATATATATATATATATATATAATAATATATATATATATACATATATATACAAAAATAATACTAAATCCTGTAAAAATACTGTCTGAGGACATCAGCTTAATAGGTGTTTTTTTTAGTGCAACCAGGTCAACCTTTTTGCATCCATACATGCAAAGAGCAAGCCACCACTAAAATAGGGTCTAGATCAGATCTAAAGAGGACACCAGGTTTGAAAATGTCTAGAAAAGATTCTGAGAATTACAAGTAAATCTGGAGTAGTACTATGTTCAGTACTTTTTGGCACACACACACACACACACACACACACACACTACAGGATGGACCGTCACAGAAATTAGGGCAGACATTCATCTTCCTCGGTCTTCTGCTAAGACATGACGGTCATGATTTAAAGGCCACCATCTGAATTATTTTTACTACAGCCAAAGATGGTTTGGGTTTAACCTAAGCTCTGAAGAGTCAAAGCCCATCCAGGATCCCCAGACCTTTCATGGAGCCACACTCCCTGGTTTAACCCTGCAGTGTTGAACACAGCACCGGTTTTAGCACTCCCACCCTGCACCCTCCCCCTCCCCCTCCTCCATACCAGCACTGCCAACATAGTGCTACCCTCAGCCTGTTCATTTGAATGGGCTGCTGACATGTCACTATTTTCTGGGACCTGAGCCCAGAATGTTCCACAGAGCAAACCTTAGGGACACAGTATGGGTCCTGGCCATGGGTTGATGACAAAGCTATGGATGTCCTCACACATTGCCTTACAGAAAGAGAATGGGCATTGACTTGACACAGAATGAACTTGTAGCCAAGTAGCCTGTGATAAAATGGACCTGATGAAAATGCTTTTCCAAGTTCTTCCTATTACATAAAACCTTACCTTCGACTGCAGGTTGCCCTTTAGTATTAAGCAACTATTGAGCAAATGGAAGTAAGACTAAACCAATATGGACCCACATGATATTTGGGCACAATTTTGTTTAACATAAATTGATGTAACATACAATCATACAGTAACATACAATCTTTAACTTATTAGTGGTCATAATTAGGGCGGCAGTGGTTATTACAGTAGCACATTTATGCGGTCTTGTCAAACCTACTGCAGAGCCACACTTTTTTTTTTATTATTTGCCCTGTCAATTTCTGTTTCTCAGCCAAGAGGACAGTGGTTTGATATGACAGGAGGGAGTGCTCTGTCATATCAGCTGCTGGAGAGATCTTAGATAGGTCTCTGTCCTGAAGTCTGCATCAATTTAATGATTTAATTCTGCTCAGCTACAATTGTTTCATGTGTGTTTTCTTAGTTCAAGACCACATGGGTCTTAAGAAACATGATGCATTCAGAGGGTCAGTTACACTGCACGTCTGGGTAAACGAGCAGTGACCAAGCAACAGCGCTTCAGAAATAAACTAAGTGCGGCTCCATGGCAGTTAATATCACAGTGGTATGAACAACAAATTAATGTGGTAAGAAAGAAATCAACACAACTAATCTATTCATGGTTAAATCAACCTGAATTCCTTGTTGTCTGAGTTTAGTCATTAAAAATGACCAGCTTCTTGGTGAACTTATATTCTCATACAGTGTTGCCCATGTTGCATTGCCAAAGGATTTCTTTGCTTTGGATGCATTCAGAAATAGCCATGTCCAAATCCCTATGGGTATGGCACCCAAATTGTCAGGTGTTAAGTTACATAACTGTCACACTGATGAGATGTTCCACCTGTCTCGTATTTCAGAGGTGCAAAGATCACTTTGTGCCATGCACTGTGCAAGGGTGAAATAGTACGTAGTGTCCCTACACTCAATACTCAGCGTGCATGCATCATTGCTGAGACTGGCCCGTGCATGAAATGTTGATTAATACACTTCTTCTTAAAAATAGCCCTGGCAGAAGAGTGTCAGGTGACAATTTTAGGCTTAATTGCACCTACTGGGTGGTGTATGTGGTGCACATTGTTTACCATCTGATGAGCACCGTGCTACCACTGATCACATGCTGCCATTTCATGCACACACTTCTCTTTTTATGCTTCATGCCTTTGTTGGAAAGGGTGTTTGGGTGGTTATGCATTACAATTATTGTTAATTATTATATTGAATGATAATATCCAACTTGTGTTTCAAGACCCAACAGGTTTTCAACAATGCAACAGGGACACTGTGCTTCAGTCTTAAAAGTGAGTGTGCACCGAGACACAGGAAATCTGACTGTATCACTTTTCAAAACTTGAACAACACTCCTTTCAGACTTCTTGTAATCAGGGACCTTAACAAAAAGTGATGTGAAAGTGATGACTCGTATGCATTGTAGCAGAGTTGTAGTTTGCTAGATATGTTCAAAGGCTTTGCTATTTCGTACTATATATATATATAAAAAAAACATCTTAGCTTAGGTGGACATTTTCTCGCATTATGATAGGCTTTGAACAACAGAAAATACAGACAGACGCTAGGTATGGTTCAGTAACATGATAAAACATTTATGCAATAGGTTGATATTAGGTTAGGTAGATACAAGTGCCATGTTCTATACATCTCCAGTGAGGAAAATGTGTAAATGTGTGACCAGTGGCTTCAGTTAATCTGGCAATACTACCTCTGGGTCATGACCTTAGTCGTGCTGCCAGAATAGTTCAGTGCTACATAACTTAAACCGGTTTTGCAATACTGTCATACAAAAGTGTATGTATTATCACAGTTGTTTGAAACTCAGTTCAAAAACAGGTCAATGTATATAGAAAGTTGTTTTCCCTAGTACCTTAGTTTATGACCATGCAAAATTACCATCACTGCGCAGACAACACTGGCAAATTTGGAAAGAAAACAATAATTGGTTGCATGATTCGAGTACATAAGCAAAAACAGAAATCTTCGAAGACTGAGATGAGGCCACTAATTTGTCACTATCCAGTGAGTAACCTAACATAATTTAACTAACTTATGTATTAAAACAGCTATATGCAACCATTTCCTCTACCTTTTGTACACTTGATCCTGTTTACAAGCATCAAATTGCTCCAATATTGGTCAAAAAGCACAGACGCCAGCAACTGTGTTTGTTGACCAAAGACCAATTCATGACCTATGCTCTGATTGATCTCTTGCAAAAGACACAGCAGGTCACAGAGTCAGCCGTGTGTCATGACAAGGATGACATAGACATTTGTGGCAACACTGCAACAGGACAGAGGAACACTATGACATTTAAAGTCATATTTGGCCTTAGTGGTGATGGTCATCCCTTGCAGTGCCCCGTGATCTGTTGAAACTGGGGAGTCAGCATTCCTTAAATAACCATGGCACTGGAACAGGGTGACCAGCTTCAAGCAACAAAATCCCCACCCAGTCTCTATTACTTCCCATACCATTCCCATAGGGGTTAAGACAGAGGGGTAAGGTGGGAGCCAGGGGAAAAACAAAACTGCCTCAATGTAAACTGACCTCCTAATGAAACCCATACTCCATCACCACGATCATCAGCTACACAAACAATCTCTTATATTTCACCAAAAACAAAATAACCCCATTATTTAAAACCTGGATAGCTCTTAGATACTAGACTCTGGAAAGAGATGTCAATGTTTCATCTATTAGATAAGATAAATACCAATAATCAAAAGCTTCCAAAGTGCAAGCTGAGTGGATCACTGCACCACACTTATCATAATGGAATCAGTGTCCTTTCATCATCCCAACAGTCATCCAACAACACTGTACATTCCAAGCGAGACCTAAGTCAATTATAAACAAACTCATTTAAGTATTTTTCAGCCACTCAACAACACGCCAGGGGCCTACGATCAACCGTAAATACGCAAACATTTCCACAACTCTCCATTCCGTGCTTCCATGTTGCCATAGTTGCCAATATACAGTATAGGCAGACGAATGCCCCACATTAATATTCATTGATCGTGATTGATGGGAAAGACATGGCAAATGCAGAGGGAAGAAGAGGAATTTCACATATTGAGAAATCAAGGCACAGAAAAACTTCTATTTGGTGGACAGTGTCCTCATCACGAACATGTTTTGTGCTTACGCAAGCTTCGCAAATGAGGCCCTAGATCATACTTCACCTCCACAGAGGTCCGTGTGACATTCATTTTATCATCCACCCATTTTGGGACAAATGTATAAAACAAAACACAAACAACCCACATCTCAAGTTTGAGTCTGTGCACATCATACTCGCCAACTGCGCAAGCTACCGGTAAAGCTGATGGTTACTTCCTTCCTTTTTTATCTCCTTTAAGTTCCTTGAGATTATGTGAAGTAGTCTGCTTGTACACAAGAGATGTACAATTCGGAGCTCAAAGATTACAAGGACACACAAGGACACACAAATGAGGGCGAACCCCTAGTGAGAAATGTGCGCTACTGGAAAGGAATGCGACATCGCGTATACACGTGTGGAACGCTACACTGACGTGGGCCCTCATAAATATACTTACCGTGTTCCTGAAACGTGGTGAGTATACTTATGAGGGTCCATGTCACAGAAAAACAATGTTTATGTCTGTGGATGCACCATAAGGGTTTGTTGATTTATTTGGACAGTATTTAACAGAGGACACTGATCTCTCCCACCAAAATGGTTTATGTGCAGTTTTATTGAGCTCAATACAATTTCATATGAATTTAATTTCTTACAAAAGACATTATTTACTTAGGGGAAGGGTTTCTCTGTTAATCAGACACGGCGTTGTAAATACACAGTGGTCAGGGTTTGCACTGTTGCTGAAGCACAGAGAGACGATCTCACCCAAGAAATCAGCGCAACCACTGGTTTTTTCAACTTTAACGTTTGAACTGTTACTCCTGCCACAGAGCAGGCCTAAGGGTCTGCTGAGTTTACAGCAAGTCTGATTCTCTGCCACTGAATTCCTTCTTGTTTATTCCCATTTCCAGAGGACAAGCCACCAAATAAAATGGCTTTTTAGCTTTCAACTTCAATCTCACACTCACTACTGCACCACTATTATATTTCCCATTGTTCTTCACAGAGCAGACATCAGGAGGGGTGTATTTTTAGTCATTTACATATATATTTTTGGGAGGAACCAGGGCAGGAGCGTTTTACTTGTACACCAGTGGTTGCACTAGACTTTTACGGACAGGGTTGTAAAAATTCCATCATAGTATATTTGTATCCATCATTTTAGTTTAATTCTTTTTTTAATGATAATAGTCTGTCGAATAGTATTTCATTTTCAACTACAATACCAATCATAGGGCTTAAAGTTTTCAGGCATGTCATTTTATTCAATGCTTTAATTTTGTGACAGAGCACCGCAGCGTGATGTCTCGGCAAATATGAACGATGCAAATACATAGAACAAAACAATCACAATTAAAATGTGAGCAAACTATTTACAAGAAATTAAACTGAATCTACAGGGACTTAAACTTGCCGCAGAGGCGATTGTCGTTTGGTGTCGTTCTCTTAGGAACGTTTTAAAGCTGTGGGCTGAAGGCTGAAACCGCGCTCTGCTTCCACACTTTAGACTGGAATCACCATCGCCACTTCAACTAGAGTTTTAAAGTCATGGAGCATTTCTCCAAGGGAAGTGATCACAAGTCGGATCTGAATGATCCTGCAAGCACTTGCTTCATTGGGAGGAAAATTGGCAGCATCCGCTGCTTGTGTACCAGCAGCAAAGCTGCAGCATCACAGACTTGCTCCAAGGCCTCCAGGCCGTAGCTCTTCAATAAGTGATCAGCATACGGATAGCGGCTTTTGATAGATGTAGTTATCTGCATGATGCACGAAATGGAAAAGCCGTGTGCGTTAACCTGTGGCAGTATGTTTAATTGCTGGCGCCACTGTTACAGAAGATCTGCATGTGGTTTTGTGGCGGTGTTGTGTGTGAATTATTTGAAGTTCCGTTGGATCGCAGTATACCCAGTCAATCAACATGAACAGGTATTAAATGTTTGAGTTTGAATTATCATCTAAGACTGTATTGTAGAGTTGCACTGTGTGGTCATATTAAATAAAAGTGCATTAATGCAACTACTGGACTACGTTTTTATGTAAACATTAATATTCTAAAAATGATGGAAAGAGATCTAAAATTTGCACAATTTACAGCATTAGTTCTGTGAAAATCTGTTTCGTATCCAAGCAAAACTGGTATGAAAAAAAAATCAGGACCTTGTGAATCAGAGTCTAATCGATTCAGGAATTCAGCAGTGAAAACCGCCCCTATAAAATGCTGCATAACATGCTGACTTGGCATGTGCACATGAATTAATGCATGTGTTAATTTCTGTGCACAATCACTTTCCAAACTTGAGAATGCTATTTTCAATAATGAGAGCTAGACATTCTCAGGTATAAAAGACTGCACAGCTTTAACACATAAGACTTTGTTTGGCTGGTTTGGGCATCATTTAACATGCTGTAGAATGCATCATATATCTCAAACTATTTTTTTTACATTCCACAGTTTAGAATGTGATTGCAACACATAATAAAGTGCTCACCACAAAATGCGTGCCACAACTGTGATGTAGGCCTTTAAGAACGTTACATTCCTACTTCTGGGCTACAATCACCAATCCATCAGACCACCACAAGACAAAAACAGTGATTTGGGCCAACAGAAACATTTCACATTCAAATGGAACTACTCATCTCGTACAATACTGCAGTGTCAGCACATGTGAGATTTTTTGTCACCTCTTACGCATGCTTTCTTGGGCTGCCCATTAATGTTATTTTTATACTTGAGACATAGATACAATTTTTTGTTCAGCAATGCAGTTTATATTTTGTGTCCCAGCACACACCGTGGTATGAGAACCCTATTATAAGAGTAGATTGTGATAAACTTGCTGTTCTTATAATACAGAAAAGGAAATGTGTGAGAGAACTTCTGAATAACAACATGTTTTCTTCTCAGAAAAGGTCCGACGACACTTTTTAAAAAAAAACTTTTATCAGCACTCTGTAACTTCCAGTTTGAAGATGCTCAAGTACCTTTACTTATTTCCTTGCTGATGTCACAGACCAAAAAAGGGCTGCTAGTCCGACAGCAGTGGCTCTGGTTCACTCTGTCCTCAGACGACCAAGAGAGGAACCAGCTGACAGTCACGTCTCATACAGGAAGCTCAACTACCACTTGATGACTGTTGTACGACAAAAACACAATGAAAGTGTTTTCTGTTTTTAATAACAACGTTAGTGCAGAACATTGGCGGAGTAGCATTATATAGTTTTTGGGACGCTTATATTAAATGAGGTCATGTTTTTGATCTGCAATGCAACATAACTTTACAATGAGTCTATTGACAATTACAAATGTGCTGTTTTTGGTGTATACATATTTTGTTGCTTGCTGGAGTTTGCAATTTATCAAAGCTACTATACTGTATAGCACACTGGCCTGGAACAGCCTCGATGAAAGTAAGTGATCCAGGGAATCTCCATACTTTCTCACACAGCATCAAAACTGAGGTCATTAAACATTACCAACTTTGCTTAAGACCACCACAGAACAACTTTTACATTAGAAGGCATGCGTCATTCTGTAGCTCTCTTCCTCTTCCTTTTCTGAATATGTTACTGTTGGGTGCCAGCCAGAGTCTGGCTCCTAAAACATACCCATACCACAATTGAAAGTGATGCAAGTTTGGGGTGGTGGCGGGATATAAGCTATGATAAGTCATTAATGTGATTGATGTATGTTATGCAATTTACTTGGGTGCTAAGTTGGTCTGAACTTGAAAGGTAGGAACATCACACATAGAATCCGTCTGATGACCGAGTTTGTAAGTTTGCGTATATAATTCATGACCTTGTGTGAAAAGAGAAAAACACTAATACTAGTATCTCACTAGATTTTTTGAGATATCTTTTGTCAATCTGTGTTTGAAAGAAATGTGGCCCGTCTTAGTCTAGATTTACTCCAATTATCTCTATCCAAATGTAATTAGTTTCCAATTAATAGATTGAGAAATATTTGACTTTTCCTTACATTTTTGTCACATTAAAATATAAATGAGACCAATGCCACATGGTTAGTTTAATGTGTCATTAATGTTACTGAGGCACAACAGTGTTTCAGTGATTTCAGTTAACAATAGCCAAACCAGTTCAAAACACCACATTTGAGAACAGATATCCCACTGACCACAGATCCTGCTCGCTACCCCAAAATGTCATCTGAACAATGGTACAAAGTAAGGTGCAACACACCCAAAATAATACAGCACGTCTGAATAAATCTACTGCTTTTGGAAACTCACTATGAAATAAGCACTTGCTTCTATGCCAAACATGCAGTATTCTTAATTCTTTTTTTAAAGTTTGAATTTCAATGGCAGGTCAAATGTTATGCGCTAAGCAAACGGAAATCAAAACCCCTGAGATAACATTATATAATGGCACATATTAACATGCTTTAAAAAACTTGCTACTTCAGTCCCCAATGTTTGAAACTGCAAGGCCCTCACTTTTCAGTTTGAATGCATCCCCAACCAGAGAAAGTAGTAATGGGGAACAAGTATGCATCACTTTAACGCTACACAGAGGTGGCAGGCCTGGTGCCTGGTGTTGGAGTTGGCAATCAGAGGTTAGCAGAGCATTACCATTGCAGACTTTATAGCAAGAGCTGCTAATGTTGCTAACAGGATAGCGATGGTAATGTCTGTCAGCCTTTGCCTGGCAAAAAACACCCGGTTGTCCAAGAGCTCGAGGAAGTGTGCCGTTTACGCTTAAGACATAAACATGATTTGATTGGCAAACTGCCACAATGGAAACACAATGCAGCCCAGCAATGCGTGACACCATCCAGTTCAAAGTCAATAAGAAGTGTTTAACCTGATGCCTCCACCGTGTATCTGTGAATCTCTAAGCCAAACCCTGAACACACAGGCATTTGGTTTTTCTGTCCGATCCCAACACAAGCCCGATACAGCTAATCTAAGACGTACTGAGTTTGTGTTACCGTTTCTGTGATACGCAACCGTTACCATGGTTGCAGCTTGTTTTTCCCTTTTAAATAGATAAAAACAGAATAAATGACCATTAATCTGCACAAAGAGCTCAAATAAAAAAACTAATATAATAAAGTATCATCATTTTTTTTCTTATTCATTGGATATAAAGTTGCATAAGGTAGTAATTTATCATGACAATGTACCAGTAAAACAATATTACACAAGGTTAGGCAGCATTTGACCCTTCAAAAGGAGGCCCTGGTTCCAATATCAACTCCTCACAGACAGATGTTGGTGGCATACATTTACTTTCCTCTTTGCTTAATATGAGAGAGAATATCCTATGCTGAGTTACATACACTATAAATGCAGACATTGGTACAAATCTGTGTGAAATCAAGTGTGAAAACAGATTTATGGGTCCAAAGCTCTGCTACGTCATCAACAGTGCTAGTTGAAGGTAGTTGCAAGCTTAGTAAAAGAAACATATAAACATTTTTATCATTCACAAGCCCAGAATTCACCAATTGTAATATCTGTTCATATTTCATTCTCTAAAGCGCAGAGGCCCTCTGAAAATATTCCGGTATTAAATTATTGCCAACATAATCACCGTATGTAGAATGACACTATCTTTAAGAGTTGAGTGATTGCCCTATATTGACAATTTATTTTGATTTGTCACGCATCAAATTAACACTCTTCCTACAACAACTAGTTCCCCAATTATCCATCACAGTTTTATTGTTCTGGTTTATAGCTGCAGTTGTGCTGTACACAGCCACAGAAGCTGGAGATAAGGTCCTTTCCTCTTGGCCTGCCAGGTTTTCCCCTGTCAAATATTTATAGAAGCTGAAATGTTAGATGGCCATCATCAGACTACAGTTCTCCACACAAGAGGCCAGGCAGACAGACAGCACCAACAGCACAGCCAATATACAGATCAGAGCATGAGTTTTACTTTTCTACTCACAAGTAAATGTGCTGTTAAATCACCTTATAAAGCTGGGAGGTGAACATGAGCCTTTGGTGGCAGTGAGTGGGTTGGGAAAGGAGATGTTCGTCTTTTAGATGAATAATACTGGGTACTTTTCCAAATTATTCACTTTAGATACTTAGCCAAGGAAACCCTTTTCTAGACTTGGTGTGTGTGTCAGGTTGTGAGGTCAGATTTTGGTACAAAACCTTCATTGTGAGCACATTTTTGCCAGTCTTCACAATTTCAAGGGGCTTTTGAGAATTACAACTTGGTTTTAGGATTAAGGGTAGAATTTGATTTAGGTAGGTTGGGTTAAAAGGGTTATTATGGTAAGGATAGTCATTTTGCTGAGATGATTAAGGGGTTAGGGTATGTTTTATGTCTACGAGTGTCCTCACAATTATAGAGGCACGTGTTTTTGTTACCTTTTAGGTCGTTTTGGGGACCAAACACTTGGTTCTATGAAGCAGAACCCCATTCATGTGATTTTACTTGGTGTTAGGGTAAATATGTCAGTTGTCGTTTGGATAAGTTTAGAGTTACACTTGCTTGCTGTTTAGGGCTAAGGATAAGAGTAAGGCTTTGGTTAAGCTATCCAAATGCATAAAGTCTACGCAGTGTACTAACAAAAATAGCTGTGTGGGTGTGATTATGTTTAGGTAATAGACAAGGCTCAGATATCAAAAGAAGTCTGTTATAATGTGTACTGCTACTCCAGCTAGCTAAAGCTTTTGACAGCTTTAAACTTTCTGGAATCATCAAGTTTTCAATTCCCATTTACAATTATCACAAACGACCTGGACATTCCCAGAATGAACAACACCGAGTTTAAATGGCTGTAGGGACTTAAACAAAATAACATAATATAATTAAGTAAGTGGTGGGGCTCAGTATCCAATGGCACCGAGCTTGTTAAATGACAAGAGTCGTGTTCAGTGGTCGGTGTAAAGCGAGTCTGGGTGTAGCTACAAACTGCTGTAACAGCGACCCAACAATCCAACAAGTCACCGGGCCAGGCGAGAGCTTATGGCCGCTTGACTGGACACTTAATCAAGCCAAACTAGACAGCGGTGAGCAGCCTACTGTGGCTGAATCATGAAGGCAGCCGCCGCCGCAGCAGCAGCAGCAGCAGCAGCAGCAGCAGGAGGGACTGACCTCACTCTGCCTGTCACACAGCCGCCCGGACCCTTCTCTTTAAATTCTAACCAAGACGCCGTAATACAGAAAAGGAGCCGTTTACCTTGCTGCTCCGATAGCCTTCAAACGCTCTCAGTGAGCTGTCAGTGAGTTTAACGTGAAAGACGGAGACATTGCTGCCGTTGCTCACTCTTCCACAGGACAGTCCGTAGCACTGCTCCTCCTTCAGCGCCGCCATCTTGCTACCGTTCCCACCACGCGCACGGACGCACACTGTTGTAAACTGAGAACTCCCTTCGCTTTTCAATGAATATTCAATGACCGCTCACTGATGATGAAGTAACCGAGCAGCAATGACGCCCTGCATAACGGAAAAGGATTAGGACCAAATGTGAACATTTTTTGGGGAAAAATAAAAAATAAAAAATGAAATAACAACAACAAAACTATAACAAAAAATGATAATAATAAGTAAGGCCATAATATTTTTAACACACATATATATATATATACATATATACAATACCGAATCTGCGAAGTCAATATTCTGAGAGTGAAGTCCCAATTGTGACTTTAATCTTGGTTCTTCTCACAATTCTAAGAGTAAAGGCAGAATTCCAAAATATGTTTCACACGTGGCCCCATAATCCTCCATACACACTTAAGTACATAATAATACATAAATAAAAAAAAACATTTCACTGTTGTGAAAATCATTGACTTTCACCAATTAAAAAAAAAACTAAGTCGCTGACAACCCCTTAGTCAATTTATATTCCATAATTATATGTTATATGGTTACTAATGATTGAAAAGATTTCTCACTGCATCTACAAATGAGTACTGCACATCAGAGATGATGCGTAGGAAGAGGGAAACGACAGGTCATCTCATTACGTCAACCATACGTCAGTGTCTGGGGGAAGAAAACCAGCGAGGGAATATCCAGAAAACTCGGGAATGTACGACTCTTGAATGAATAAAACAGAAAAGTAAAAAAAATCGCCATCGACTGATTATTATATAGTTACTCAGCTGCTGATTATTAAGTCTTTAAATTTACAGATTATTGTTTTCAGAAACTTTACAACAGCTGCTAAATGCTCTGATTTTTAATCGTCATTCATAGGTTTATTTATTTTTTTTAAGTGTGCAGTCAATAATATGGGGATTGGGGGGAGACAAATAATGACTGTACAATAAATGTTTAAGGTAACCAATGTTGTGTATCATTTGTTATTATTAAACTATTTTATCATACAAAATGGTCAAACATATCAGCCATAGGCTGCCCTGATTTCTAAAGATTGGAGAAACCCAACAAAACCTATGAACCTGTAATTATAATGGACGAAGTGTGCTTCAGACATTACCAATGGACATCAATCCATTTTAGACCTGCAAGGTCAGTTTAACAACAGAGAATACAATTGTAAAACCATTCCAGAACTGAACACATAACATGATACAACAAGGCAAATGTTGATAGACTAAATTTTATTGTTGTAATAAATATAAAATTAACAAATACAGGGAATGCCAGGATCACTTCATTTGTCATTTACAGTTTTGTCTCAGATTGACAACTAGACTAAAAAAGCATTTGTCACATTTGATCTAACATAAAAAAAGCAAAGAGGAAATATTGTGACATTTAACAAACCAACATTATACTTGAAGGGTGATTCATTAGCATTTGGTCTTCTTTATCAACAATTGTTGTGTCAAAAAATAAACTATCCCTCAGCATTCTTCCCAGACACATCACTATGAAAAACCAGGAATATTCTTGTTTTAAAAGGCAACTGCACCTCTGTTGACATAAAACAAGTTATTTTGGAATGCTGGACGTAGAGCTGATGCTTGTACACATGAGTATAAGAGCATTATGTTGCAAACCAGTGCAATATTAATTTATATTTATCAGCCAACAGTTTTTAAATGATTCTGATGGTGCGGTCCCATGATACTCTCTGAGGTTTTGTTAATTTAACTACAACTTGAAGGACCATATCGCAATGAATTTGTGTTAACATTTCATAAATATCTTATACATGAATCTAGGATAATCCATTCTTCATTTTCAATCCTCCTTCAATTTTCAACATCAACTGGTAAAGACAGAAACAACAGCAGCAACATAAACTGGTCTGGAAACATGACACATATGCATTCACATTCATGAGATTGGAATAACATTTCCCATATGCAAATATTGATGTTTTGAAATTTGTTACATAAACTTCTCAAACATAGTAGAGAAATGAGGGTGACAGTGAATAGGCGACTGACCCTACTGGCATTTCTACCCCCATTTCACCAACGGTAAGAAGTCACTGCCAGTTGTGCTTCTGAGTTCAGGCTCTCACTTAGCAGGGGTCAGGCTTTCACTACAGGCTTGGTTCAGTTTCTAGCAGCTATGTAAACAGAAAATGCTACGCCGCCGATGGCTATTGCCGTGGCACCGAACAGCCACTTCCAGCTGATAGTCTAGAGAGATAAAGAGACAAAGGAGAAGTGAATGTTAAGCAGGTTGAGTAATGACAGTGAAAAAAGCCTTTTGTCAGTCAGACATTAAAGCATTTCCAGTTGACTATTTGTTATCATTTACAGTTGCATCACCACCACATTCAAACCAAGCGTGCATGCACTCAATTCTCTTTGTCACACACACATATACATTTATATTACATTACATTATTTTCACCCAGCAGGAAATATAAAGAAAACAAGTATCATCGGATAACAGCTAAAGATTCAAAGTGTATTCTAAACACACTTCACATGTGTTTTCTCATCAAATAAGTGTCTCACCCATGAGGATTTTTCTGGATCTTTGCGTGTGCTGCTGGTGCTACTCGTGGGGTTACCCAGCATCTTCTTATACATGGCCTGCTCGGCTCCTCTCTGGTCAGAGTGCTTTTTCACAAGCTTGGAGAGCTCTGCGTGGATAGTCTAAACAAGAGAGACAAGACAAATAGCAGGGTTAATACATAAACTTTATCCACTCTACCAACCACATTATCCTAGGATGAAGGAAATAACATTCTGCTACTGTATAACAACAACAACAACACACAGAAGTGATTTCCTTCTCAAAAGGAAATATGTCAGGATGGAGTGGCCTTGGTTGCCTGAGAAAAAAAGACAAAGCTTTCAATTTTTCTACAATGAAGATGGCTGAAGTTGATGAATGAAGTTATATTTAGACACTGACAGAAATAACTACTGGAAAAAAACATGTTTGCGTTTGTTCTCTTACAAGAAATCCCAGACCTGCATCACAGAATTAGCCAGCCATTTAGCCGACATGTCCAGACAATCATTCCTGGATTATTGTTCCAGCATTTTCTCAGATCTGAGTCACTTCACAGCTCAAAAACCTGAATGACTAAGTAAACCACTGCCATGAGAGACGTGTGAGATGTTTATGCTTTCGCAATGTGTCTCAGGAAGACAGATTGAGCACCACTGCATAGAGTATAAATCGAGTCATTTAAAAAAATTTAAATAAAAAATGAGTCAGTGTGAATGTCTGTTCAAAGCAACAAGCAGAGGATTCATTCATTCCTACTTTCTGCTCAGAGTAAGGGAAGGGCAGTCATGGCAAGTTGGTACCAATATTACGAAATATATTGCAACAAACATGACAACACTGACTTGTCCCTGAGACAAGAGTTAAGTAGGTTACAGAACATAATACATTGTCCTAACAGCATCTGTGGGTCCACGTACAGTGCTGAGGAAGACTGTGGGTATCTACAATGTCAACTCTGTACACCATGTCAAAAAGAAAATAAACTACAGATATAATAAATCTCCTCAATTCATCCAAGTTGAAGACAGAGGGTGTGAAAAGCTGACACCAGTGTAAAAACGGAAACAGCACGTCTCTCAGTGATTGGTGAAGACAGAGTTAGGATGTCATCATGTCAATCTATGATTCCTGCGCATGTTAGAGACCGCCTCTTTGATTATAATGGGAGAGCTCTTGTATTGTCACTAAGGTACACCCACTGTACTTGCTGTCAGAACACAGGGTTATTTAGGGAGTCTTTTCATTATTACAGCCCTAAAATGTGAGTACATTTTAACTTCAGAACAACAAATCTTACAGCAAATTGGATATGTGTTGACACAACTGCCAACACACTTCCTGTTCAGAGTCACTGGAGCACAAGTGGACAGCTATGAGTGCGTCAGTACACACCTGGCTTTAGAAATACAAATAAACACATACGTAACTTCTGTTTGCAAAGACTAATTTATGCTGTTGACAGATACAGTAGGTTGTCAATGTGTCTGTGTGTGACACAGAAAGAGATTGAGTGAGAGAGCGAGCGAGATAAGGGGACATTTAACAAATCAATCTTTTCCATTATGATGCTCTAGCATGTCAGAGGAGATTTAGTTTAAACATGGTTCAGGATAAATTTGCTAGGGCTGGTCAACAATTCAAAAACTATCATTCTTCACAATATAATTTACAGGTTTGAACAGGTATGAAATTGCACCTGAGATATACCAAATATTCTTAACTATACACAAGTTCCTTCATTCAACATTCCAGCAAAGATGGACGATTATAAAATGCAATACTACATTACATTTTTCTGCAACATGTGTTGGATGACAAGCTATGAGTGGTTTGACAGATTGGTGTAGGACTGACGTGGGGGATTCTAGGATTAAATACTAGGCATGTACCAAGCTGCTGCAGCAGCTTACATATGATCCAAGTAGCCCACACACTGAGCTGTGTCACATTCTGCAAAATAACTGCATTTTACAAAGTCTATAATCAGAACAGAAGGAATAGCTAAGATTAAGATATGGCAGAGTTGAAGTGCAAAGTCTATTTAAAGCAACAGCATGAAAACAGATCCTGTGAAATGCTGAATCAGGAGTCCAGCTGACCTTCCACTACAAGGAGACATTTTAACCTATAGCACCATCTATTGGTCAAAATAAAGAACTTACACTGTCAATACTAATTTTTGCCAAAACTGTGCTCAGTGTACCTTGTTTTTTGCTTCCAACCTCAGTGCCCTCCTCAAACTTTGAATGGCTTCAGTGTATTCACCTTGGAGGGCTAATACCTTGAGAAAAAGCATATTCAGTAAAGGTAAATCAGCGAAAAGAACAATTTATATTTCTAAGAGTGAAACCATTTATGAGAGAAAGTGAATGTGCACCTTGCCCATGCGGAAAAGGGCTTTTACATTCTCTGGCTGGTGGGCTAAAACTGAGACGCAAGATTTAAGGGCTGCATCATGGTGGTCCAGTTTCAGCTGACAAGCGGCCATGTTGTTTAAGCACTTTACTTTCACATCCATTAGCTCATTCTCCTCCTCGGGACTAATGTCAACTGCAGCAGAAGCGTTCAGAAAAAAATAACATTAAAAAAACAGAGACAAATTAATGATTACACTTTCTATCGAATCATAATTAGGAAAGTTTGAATATTAGTTATATAATCTGACACTATTAGATATGCTATGTATTTAACAATAGAACTAATAGAACCTTTCAGTGACTCTTGATCTCCAGACCTTTGTCTTACCTTTGGAACTAGACTCTGTTATCTGCAGCGCAATGCTATAAGAGTTCACAGCAAAAGCATAGTCTCCACGCTGATAGTGAATGTTTCCCCTTTCTCTCTTCAGATTGGCAAGTGCTATCTTTTCAATGGGAGGCAGCAGCTCCAGGTCCTGAGCATCAGTGGCTTCCAGCAGTTCAACTTCTAGGGACAAGTCAGTATTGGGGGGGACCTCAGGATCATGACTGGCAAAGGGGAGAAAACATGTTCAAACCAATGAGTTCAGGAAATAAGTTATGATTCCCAAACGCAAACAACAAAGCACGTAAAGCTATATGTGTGTTTCCTCATTTCAAGAAGGCAAATTAATTAATTAATAATTGACTGGTTAAAAGTCAATAAAGGTATAGTTAAAAATAAAGCCTTAAAATGTACTTTAAGACAAACTGCCTACCTGCCATGGATGCCATATGCATATTTTGCATTTGTCTGGATGAAAGCCTTCTCTCCCATTTCCATGAGTTGCACTGTGAGATCCAGAGCCTGAAAGAGGATTAATCTCACTACAGTAAGAAACCAGTACATGCATGACTTCTATAATCAACATAAAGTTTTAAGAGAAATATTAAACTTTTTAGGTTTGGTTTTGCTTTTTTTTTTACCTGGATGATATCACCGTCTCCCAAAGTGAACGCAACATTTGTTTGCTGCTCTATCAGTGTCCCATCCTTCTGGCAGGTTTTAAGATTAATCACGACATTCTGTCCTTTCTGTGGCCGACTCTCTCGCCCTTGCCCTGCCTCCAAGACTTTTTTCTTTAGTTGGTCATTACCTGAGGACAGATTATGATAATAATCTAAATCAGATAACTAATCCAGCTCTAATTTCTATCAAGTGATTGTTGTACATCCCTATAATGGTTCAGACAAGAATATGTGTTACTTCTCTAAAGGGAGTTGGGTCTTCAGTGCTGTGATATTGTGGCTATATCCACACCAATCTGTTTTCATTTACAAACACAAAAATTCTGCTTTTTTGTAGCATTCTAGTCTGATCAGTGATGAAGATCTTTGTTAATGTTGATTGCAGATACTCGCACTTGCTACCTGAGTGGTTCTTATAGGCAAATATAGATTACTGACCAAGGGCCCAAGGACTCAGGAGGCCCTGAAGCCCAAGCCTCTGCACTATTATAATAATAATAATAATACATCGTATTTTTATAGCGCTTTTCTAACACCAATATCATTGATACTTCATTATTCATCTCAATATTTTAATCAGGCCCGGAAGCCAAATAACATTGGTTATTGTGTGATGTCTTCATAGAGCCCCTTTTCAGGTCGGTGCCCAGGGGCCCACTGGCTCAAAATTTGCTCATACAGCCTATAGGTCACTATTCAATTTTCAGCTCTGAACAAAAAGCTATGTTAACAATTACAATCAGTTTTACGTTGCGGTTGGTTTCCTTGCTCTGACTTTTTACCATTGTAATCTCTCATCAGTTGTACTCTCTGAAAATCTGGAAATTAGCTGGAATGATGATTTTTGTTTGACAACACTGTTTACAAAGTTGAAATGTAGTGAGGATGTAACCTGTCTTAAAATGGGATGATATAAAACAAATTTACTGAAAAATTATGAAATTGAGGTATTAATACCAAGTACTTCCCTTCCATTTGCATAAATTGTGCTGTATGTTGGGTGCTTTAAAAACATACCTAAAACATCCAACCATTCCTCGACTTGACCTACAGGATCTGGGTCTGAGTCTGCACTGCTTTTTACAGAGTCAATAGCGACAGCAGAATCATCGTCTAAGTCTTCTAAAGATCCAACGTCCTCCCAGCTGTCCAGCAATGAGGTTTGTTCATCCTTCTTCTTAGATAGCATGCTGTCATTCATGGTCTCCTCTTTGTCACTCGCTGTGACAAACTGTGAGAAAGAACGGAAACAAACATTATTGCTGCAGTTAACACAGCATCTGCAAACAAAATCTGCCATCATCCCATATAGGGCTGCAACAACTAATCGATTATTAATCGATGATTAAATGAATTGACGATTATTTTTGATAATTGATTAATAGGTTGAGGTGTTTTTTAATATTTCAAACTTATTAGAAGTAGATTTTTCAGCTTCTTAAATGTAAATATTTCTGGTTTTGTTTTTCCATATAACAAAGAAATCATTAAAACAGAATCATTTTAGTGTGTGGTAACACAGGACCTCTAAGAACGTCGAGTTTTGGGAAATAACAATCAACATTTTATGCACCAAACACTGATTTGATTAATCTAAATAAATAAATAAATAAAACAATAACATCGTATAATACAATTTAAATCAGGTTTGATTCATTGACTGTATGCCATTAGGGATAGGAATAAAGGGTTAGTAATTTACAAAGAGAATTTCCAGTCTTTAGGATAAATAAAGCATGTTTACATGTCTATCTTAAAAAAATAAAATAAAAAAAGGAACATTTGGGTGGTATTTAAAGGCAGGTGATATCCATAATATCGCATTATCTTCAGTAAAACAACAAAGAAGTCTAAATAAAACTTGGCTGATATTAAACTGACAAGTGATGAAAACAAGGAAAGAAATGATAAAACATTACAGAAACCAACTGCCGTAAAACAATCATTCAATTCATGAGGACAGACATTTCAAACCTTGCGCCCTCGTTCATGCAAATAAAAATATGATCATAGCCACAACAAATGACAATTCATACTGAAATACAAACTTAAAAGAATATAAAAATGTGTCGTCTTATTGCTTGAGGTATCGGACAGCGAGAGATAGCCTTACCATGCCCCAGCCTCCATATTTACAGCATGACAACAATTATTGCTCCTTCAGTCAGTGTTTGACTGTAAGTGTTTATATACTAATCAGCAGAGCAAAAGCTGACATTGTCTCCCGAGTCGTTATTAACACAAACACAAGCTCACCACGCGTTTCTGGAAGTTTCTCTCCAAGTGGCTAACAGGCTCCTGCTAACAGACTTGACAATAACAAACTAGCATTAGCTTGGTATCTCGCCAGCTAATGCTGATAATTACGCAGTGGCTGTGTTGTTATACATTCCAACTGACAACGGCTGCATGTCATTAACTGTTCTAATGAAAGAAAACAAACTAGATTACCTTCAAACACGAGTTATACTAACACAGAGGTTGATTTTGGTCCCGTGCAAATCTACTCCATCTACCATCCAGTTTACAGTGATGAAGTTCGCTTCTGGTTGAAGGACACAAGACTAATATGAGGTGTTACGTTTGGCTTATGTCAACGTCAAACTGACTTCGTGGCAGTCTCTCGACACAGCAAGCTGCTTCCTGTTAACCTTGAGGTGATAGACCTCTTTCTGACCTTTTCTTTTAGATTAATACTATTTTACGCTACAGTTTTAGTTTAAAACGTTGAAAAAAATAAGATGTACCAAAACCCTGACAGGACTAAGACTTTGTGACCTAGTCAGAAAAGAGTCCACAGATTCAGTGGACTCTCCAGTTAATTTCTTGTTTGCTTGACTTTTGTATGCGTGTTTTGCCCTTTGTCTTCTTCCTTTTCAATTATTAATAACAATAATGTCCAGCGGGGTGTACAATAAAAGGTGTCATGTCATGCTGCCCTCCACCTCCCCTTAATCATTAAAAAAAAACAACCTGTATGACATAATTAATTGTCCCTTCATCTTTCCATCATTTTACCTTTCATATTTCTATGTTTATACATTAGTGGTGGCTGTGAGATTTTTGATGATGAGTTACGGCAATTGTAACTCATCAGAAATCAGGAAAACGTGCAGTTCAGCCAGGAATGGTTTGCTATGACTTTTGTAAACGTTTCACAAGAAATATCCTATAGTAATGAATGTAAAAATGATGAAAACCCAGCCTTCTGGAGTGTTTTTAATCAATCTTCTCTTCTGTATTTTGAAAGACTCTGTCAGTGAGTCTTTCCTTGTGGTTGTTTTGATACCGTTGTGATTGTATGTTATGTTGTATTGTCCGAATGTAAATCAATCTTTCCCTTCTTCCCCCTGACTGCCATCATTATCTGCCACATGATGCCTCCTGATGCTCATTCTAACAATTTTGGATTGCAGTAACCATTTTCAAACTGAAGTTGAATATCTTACATATAATACAATATTAAGAACAGCATCAAGTTTATATAGTTCAGTCTTAACTATTTGGACCTACAGTCTGGCCAAAAAAAGTGTACCGAACTGAGCTGAACTTAACTGGCGCCGGTGTTAATACACTATTACAAGATTAAGTGTTGCAACTGATGACATATAGTGATAATTAGGGATGCTCAATATTAGACTATTTGTTTATATCTGACATGCCTATACATGAGTGCTTGGGCTGATAACCGAAACAATACCAATATACTGTATATACGTTTTTCTCTGCGGTCTCTTAGTCTTTTCTATAGTGAAATTGACATACTATTTGCCTACTAATGTTGCAGTACATATAGATATAAACTTACTTCATTGAGCAAAATAAATCAATGTAAAACAATGTCTTGTCACTAGTCATTAGTCATATCGACAGTTGCTGATATATATCCAATAATAAATTTTAAAGCCAATATTTTGCCGATAATGTCTTGCATCCCTAGTAATAATAACAACAACAATAATAATATTTGAACATTAATTTTACCTATCCCTAATTGCTAAAGGTTTTTAACATTTCCAGAAATAACCTTTATTTAAGTGATGTCTTACACAACTTATCCTTGTGCACTGCATTAGATAATGTTGAAAGCTAAATGAGAACTCAGGAAAACAAAGAGAAAAAATCAAATGACATTTATTATTGATGCATTGTTTCTTTTTAGATAAGCAAATTATCTGGTTTTCTTTCAGTCTAAAGAAACTTTACAATATAAAGAAACATACAAAGAACATCTTTATTAACTACACAAGACACCTAAGTCCCTAAGACAAGATTCTGGACTATCCTACCATGAAAATACAAAGCAAACCTAAGAGACAGACTGCTTCATATTGAATACTGCCGTGTCATCAGAAAGGACCATGAACGGTACATGAGAATCATTTATATACCCTTCCCTTGAATCCCCCAACCCACCCGACTCAACATAACCACCCCACCAGCAAATCTTCCTAATGGTACAGTATTATACATCACAATAGAAGTACAGAGATGGTCAACAATCGATATACACAGAGGACTGAGAGAGGATCAGTGAGAGAGCTTCAATCTATACAAAGATGTCACAGGAGCAAATAGCAAATGACACAGTTTCCCCTCCCCCATAAGTATTACTTTTTCATTTCATCTTAATTTAATATGAAGTTCTCTTAAGTATTTTTTTTCCCTGTTTAAAAGTTCTTAAATTGATAAAAATCCTTCATATTAAAAACTGCAATATGAGGTCACATGTTTTTTGTGAGAAGATGCCCTTTAGAAAAACAAATCAGACACAGATTATTCACAGCCAATAGTCGCATTAAACGGAAGCATATGGAGAACAAGGGCAGAGTGAGGACGCCACAGCTCATTTGCTTCTCTCTGTGTCCTGTCCTCTCTCTGTCCTATCCTCCCCACCAAACAAGTCTCGAGCATACAGTCTGCATTTATTGTGTCACTGTGATCTATACATTTTCACAGAAATTTTGCAACGTGAGCCACATAGTCAGCACATCCTCTCTCTATGAAAAACATGGTCAATTTTATTTATAATTTACTTTCAGCTGTATTCATTGGTAGTGACTGACATATCAAAACATGTCAATGATATCAAAATGCATTATACAGTATTTACACACACAAAAAAAAGGAAATTAAAGAGAATAGGAGAGAGGTTTTGGGGTGTGTAGGATGGGATTAAAGGAACAAAGGGAGTTGTATGTCACTACGTTGACTTCCCAGGCCATTGACAGCTGAATCCTGGAGATGTTCCAGTCAGGGATTTGTGACATACATCACAATCACCCATAGAGGCTACAATGGTTGTTATTGTTGGTTTGAACATGACACATGTGCTGCAATGTGACGCCATTAAGAACAGTTTACCTCTATGAAACTGTGAGTTAATCAGGACAAGAGTACATAACATACAGACAAGAAATCAAATTAAATAGTGTAATATGCTGAGTAGATTTCATGGGCTTTGATTATTATTCTTTTCCTCTGTTAAATACATTTAAAAATGAAAACAATCCACAAAAACAGAAATCCATTCTGAAAGTATCTGTTCCTTGTCTTTACACTGATGTGGCTGCATGGTTTGTTAACCCCGAGGTACACCACAATGCTCCATCATCAGTGCTACTACAGCCGTTCAATACCCTGGATCCTTAATCCCACACATAAGGGACTTGCTGTGGGAGCTGGTCAATGGGAATTCCAAGAACACAGTTAGTTAACCTGACTGGCCTGGGTTGAGAGAGTGTATCATAAAGGATCAACTTCACAAGTGTATTGGATGTCCCACAGTCTTCTAAAGTTCAAAAAATATAGGAGACACAGAGGACAGACCAGGCTAGGAGGAGAACAGTGCCACATGAGGAGTCCACAACAAAGCTGAAACCAAACAACGTGATGAAGGGGAAGGAAACACATTTTCCAAATCTACAGACAATGTTGTAAATGATGATAAAAACAACAAAACAATCCCATTACAAGCTGCTGTAAGTATGTTGTACGAACAAGACCAAATCCAGAGAGGACACAAATCTGTCCAGAACCTGAAATGGTGCTACAAAAACACGTAGAGGGCAAAGACGCGAGCTACGAGGGGTGCGTGAAATGAGGCTGTAACACAAACAAACGACAGACAACCTAAAGTCATGTAAACAGAAAATCATTGTGCATTGTCTTGAGCGTGTGCTCATTCTGTCTCTGTTGACGCCGCTGCTGCGATAAAATGTGCCCTTTACAGAAAATCATAACTACAATAGTTGAATAATATCAATTATGAAAATGATAACATTATATCATCATCAGCAACATAAAACAAATACAAATATTTAATGAAAACCATACTTGCCCTAACATAACATCATCAGTTCATATGATTGTTTACATATATACGTATATATATATATATATATATGTATATATGTTAATATACATATACATATAGAATTCCTGCCACAGGAGCTTTAGAAAGAAGGTTGATGCCCTTCCCCCTCATCAGTCAACTTGCCCTCACCATGATGTGATGGAGCGCTTGATGCAGAAGGACATCTTGATTGGGCTGAGATGTCACCCACAGGGGCAGACTTTGAATTTGGGAGACAGGTTGAGCTGTCACTGTCCGAGGGCCCCTGTCAGGGCCTGGCAGGCGAGGAGGACCGGAGCGGAGCCTCTTCGTGTTGCTTGGAGGCCGTTTCATGCTCTTACACCCATTTTACAGGCGTTGGGATGAGGGGCCTTGAGGGGAGTCCTGCTTTCCATGGGTATCCTCAGGGGCTGTGCGGCACAGCACACCATCCGCAAGGAGGTGGGGGGGAGAATGTGGGATGGAGGATAGAGGGTAATGCAAGACGCACCGGGGTGGGTTGGGAGAGGGAGAATGGGATAAGGGGAGATGAAAAGAAATAAAATAAAAATATAAAATAAAAAAAAAATCACACACTCATCGTCATGTTGGGTGAATACTGTAAAGAGAGAAAAACAGAAGGAGGGGAGAAAAGATAAGCCATAACTATATAAAACTGCTCAGACTACCCAGTTCAAGATGAAAGCAATACAATGAAATAAACTAAATGCCATGTCCAGTTCACCAGCCTTCTCCATCTAACATTACACGAAACACCAACACTGTCTATGTCAGTACATCGGCAGCAAGCAGAGCAGAGAGTCCGGCCCAAGAAGAAAATGTTAGGGAATTTCAGGTGACAGTGAAAATACAGGAGCAGAATGTCAATCTCACATTAATCACTATATGACAATCTCTCCATGCATCAGAGAAAGCATATTATGTGGCTCTCTTCCATGCTTTTGTGCAGTGCATGCTGTGTTTCAGGAGGAGATACTGGTAGAGCTGGGAACACAGTGCTCAGTACAACAGGACTGATGAGGAAACTACAGTAGCTGCTTTCAGGATCACGTCAGCACAAAAGACATCATCCTAGACCAGTATGTAAAGCCAGTCTCCTAGACTAGTCTAAAGACCATTCCATAAAGAGAAAGACTTCTTTTATGCCGAAATTCTTTGGTTTTGAAAGAAGAATGTGTGCACATCTGTTGAAGGTGCCACCATTTCTTTTGATTATCTCCAGGTAACAAAGCTGTGAGAATCATTCCTTATTTCGCATCCGACTAGTGCTTATTTAATTTGGAAGTGTGGCTTTTTACATACTAATTGACCAGTGGCACCAAATGACATAAAAGAAATATGGCTTAAAATGTGTCGAGTCTTAAGGAAACCACAGCCTCTCTGCTCTGCTATACAGGTTTGAACCGAGAGGAGAAATGCAAACTACCATTTCTGATATTATTATACTATACTATACTATATATTACTATGCTATACTATACTATACTATAACCTGAATGTGCAGTTTGTTACCAGAACATGTGCATAAATAAATGACTTAACACTACAGTATATGTGAGTCTAAGCTTTGTCACAGATATGGTCTTTGTTTGAGTCTTATTTGTTCCCAGCTTAAAAAGTGCACCGAAACTCACACTTTCACTTTGGAATGGGTTTAAAAAGTTGCCTGCCATCTCGCCGTCATCTCGCGGGGTGCCGGGGGGATTGTTCATGCCCCCCATGTTGTTGGGAGAATTCTACAACATAAAAAAAGGCCAGTAAAAATACAGGAGTCATACAGACAGACAGACGGACAGACAGTGAGTGAGTCTTACCTTTGGCAACCCATCCATGTCACCAGAGCCTGTGATTATTAAGGAAAAGAGACAGCTGAATGATTATAAAGTAAGAGTTCATTGAAATCCAAAATCACTCTCACAGTTAACAGCCTGTAATTAAGCCATTTGTTTCAGATACAGATGAGCAGCAACTTCACTGGCTTCACTCATCACGTCTCACCCATTTAAAGGATTAATTGCCCGACTCACTGCCCCACTAATCTGGTTTTAGGTTTTGATCAATACTGAGTGGAACAAAAAACACTTCCTGTACCAGCCATAGGGGGGCAGAGTTTAACATCTATTCTTCATAGGTGTAACATTGAGTCGGGGAGCTCAAATGAAGTACTTGCTGTAAACACCTTGTTCACAGTGAACATGATGTTAAGCTGCTCACCTAGAGACCCGTTCATATGATGCTGCTCCATCGCTCCCATTCCACCCATTGGCCCGTCAGGACCTGGTCCCATTGGAAACTAGAGGAATATAACAGAAATAAAATGATATCATGAACACCGAAGCCATTCATTGGAAATCAAACATGTGCACGGCAATTTGACCTACATTCGGTCTATTTCCACCAGGGCCAATGGGGTTCATCATTGTGTAGATGTTTTCACTTGAGTTTGTTGAATCTATGAAGAAGAAGAAGAAGATGAAGAAGATAGTTGGCTGTTTAAAAGGAGCAGTCAGGCAAGTTCTTCCTCCGAGTCTGACAGAAATATGCTGCCTGTTCTTGATTGGTGAAGAACTGTAATTAATGAGTAAAAATGGCCACAGTGACACTGAGGCGACTGGAGTGACACTGTCTGTCACTGAATTTGACCTTGTTGCAGTTTAATTTTGGCCTTTTGTTTATTTTTCATTCAGCCACAAGCCAGAAAATATAATAATTGTGCTGTATGTTGTGCACCTGTCACAAACAATTCTTTCTGGAGTTTAGAACAAAAGGGACCCCAGTGCTCATACATAGATTAGACCACATGATTAAATGGCAACTTAGCAACAGCCAGTGCACTTTATTGTGTCTGCCCTGAAAATGTCCAGGAGGATGAGTTGTCCTTGATCTGAAGAACGTGGGCAGAAAGATGTGAGGGAAAGAAAAAAGAAAAAAGAAAGGACAACAACTTGAAAGACAGGAAGGTGTCGAGATCATGCCTGTGAGACTCACTGAATATATCTTGTTATGTCGTGACTGGATTGGGGGGCAATACTGATAAGTGGAAAGTGTGTATATACTTGTATTTGTTACCTCTATAGGACCTTTTCTGTCCTCATGGGGACTAATGAAGCAAAACCTTGTTTGTGAGGAACTGGTTCAGGTTAGGGTTAGGCATTAACTGGTTGTGATTAAGGTTCGGGATACCCTGTTGTTTAGGCTGTCCAAATGAATAGAAATCAGTGAAGAGTCTTTATAAGGATAGCTGTGCTAACGTGTGTGTGTGTGTGTGTGTGTGTGCAGGCTTGGCAACTGCAGTGGAAATATGTTTTCCCTCCTCTCCCAGTGTACGTGTGAGCAGGAGCATTCAGTGCAAAAAGGTTGCCCTGGCAACGACTCACAATAGAGGTACATATATCAATAATAAATAGTGGGCACAAAAAAGAACCTCGCCACAGGCCCACAGAAGGAGGACGTCGACAGGATATCTGCCCACAGTGTTTTGTTTTGACTGCTAATCCTCCACAGAGATACAAGACTGATGGGTCAAAGCTGAGCTGGATCACACACTGACATGTCTTTGCTTCCCTTTTGCACAACTGTCATGAGAAAGCACAGCTCAGAATGTTTTGCACAACGTCTCTTAAGTGGCAAACAATGGCCAAAAAATCAAAATCCAAATTTTATGTCATACTTTGACTTTAAAATTGTGCAATGTTCTACCACTTTCAATGTTTCATTCTTACAAAAGGACTATTTCTGCCGTGTGTCTCCCAGAGAGAGACACACGTCTCTGACAGAGAAACAGGTTTGATGTTTCTGAGACTTCAGTGAACACTGGATAGAAGAAGAGATCAGAAGGGAAACATGAAGTGTATAACTCACCTCCGGGGCTAGGCATGATGGGAGTTCCTGGCGGGCCGCCTCCCCCTGGAGGACCCTGAGGGGGTGAAGAAGTGAGAGAAACGAGTGTTGAGTGCATCTGGACATTAGCGAGCCTGTTAGATATCGCTGCACTGACAGGTATTTATGAGCCACAGTCCAACACGAGTCCATGACGGGACACTTACCACATAGTTGCCTGGAGATGAAGACGAATACGCTATCTATGGACGGAGGAGACACAAGATATGAAGCACAACATGAGACGTGGTCATTGGAAACACATTCAGTCATACAGGTGTGAGGGAACGTGACTCACTGAATTTGAGTTAGGGTTTGGCCATGGACCTCTTCCACCAGGACCCCTGCAAACACAAACACAGAGAACAATGAGGAACAAGGCACTTACTGTACATGCGTCATCTCCTCAAATATGGCAAAGCTCTCAAAATGTTTGTCTGGACTTTTTTGCTTATTTTAACCATAAAAGGGCCAGGAAATGATCAGTGAGTAAGTGCTTTTGCCCATTTTTTCCAGAATAACTTTCAATATCGCAGTTATTTACAATTTACTGCATGTTAAAATGGTGTATTACCAATTTATAATGAAGAGCATCAGATTTTGCACGTTAAATTACAAAATTTTCTATTTCCCTTTTAAGTCTTTGTCTCAATTTCCAAGAACTGTAAACATTTGTGCAGGTGTTTTTCCAACTCTCTCCTCTCCGGTGACAAAGACGCTGATTTGCCGGCTTCCTGCAACAGCATGAGTGAAATTACCGTAACATCCACATGTTGGCTCTGACGTACAACTTCTCAGTTTTCAGAAAGCGATAGCACAAACCGCTGTGTACTTAATGTCATGCAAAGTGCGCTTGTGCCAACGTGTCGTCTGCGATACGCCTGGTGTTAAAGGGCTAAGTGCGACACAGCACCCAATTTGTGGGAGATTCACAGAAAAGTCCCACGAATTCTGTTGTATAGTTTAAGAGTCCAGAGATTTAAACGATGATGAGAACAAAACATTTATTTCCTGTCCCAATTGCTCCTGACTTAATGTCTTTTATGAATTGGATGAATGAGAAACTACACAGAAATGTGCTGTGATGTATTTTAAATTGACAATCAGCCAAACTTTAAAGAAACTGGTTACTAGTGTTTCTGTTGTAGCTCATCAGTGAATGTCTGTGGCCAGTTTTGAACAAGTTCATTATCGGAATGTGATTTCTTAACATCTGTGTTTAATATCACTATATTGGTATTTTATTAAAATAAAGGTAACAATTTGATCCAAAAATGATTTCATATATGTATATATATATATATATATATATATATGTATATGTATGTATATGTATATATATACATACATATACACATATATGTATATATATACGTGTCTATATATGTATATATAGACATGTATATATGTATATATTATACCCACACTAAGATTTATCATATTAAACTAATCCGATTATTTGCATAAATGAGTCCTATCAGTGGAAGTAATACTTGTAAGTTTTTCAGTCTGCTTACATGTTCATGCCAGGCATCCCTGGACCCATGGAGTTTGGAGGAGGCCTCATTCCTCCGCCGTAGTTCTGCACAAAGAGATAAACACACACACACACACACACAGAGTGAACATGGCGTCTCACACCTGCTCCGTTTAAAAGGCTTGAATCTTAATGAAGGACGATCATGTCTCCCACTAACTAGTGTTTAATTATGTGCTTGTATGAGCTGTGTGTGGGCTGGCTGGAGTGGACTGTGTGTGTAAAAGTGGACAGCTGTGTGTGTGTGTGTGTGTGTGTGTCTATGACTTGTGTGTTTCTGTGTGTCCATGCTCTAATCTGTATGTTTTCATGGCTGCCCAGCAGGCAGGTCTGGCTGCCACGACATGCCTGTACTTGGACGTGTGTGTGTGTGTGTGTGTGACTAAGTCACAGAGACAGATAGCAGGGGGGCAGGCCAGAGAGCAGCTCCACTCGGAGGAAGAGTTTTGTTCAGCAGACGATTACACTTGTCGAGCAGATGCCACACCAGCTGCCGGTGCACTAACTGCCAAAGTCACCGTGCCAGTGTGGCACCGAGAGTGGCTGAGGGGCACAGAGAGCGCGTGTGTGTCTTTGTACGAGGTGAGGCTAGAGCGGGAGGTGGCTGGGTGCAGAATAAAGCAGCTGGTGATGGTAACGGTTCTTCAAAGGGGACGTGTTCTTTTAATCTATTACACTGAATCACATCGACAAAATATAAATTATTTCATAACAGGAAACAAACAGTGTACACCTTTTTGGTCAGGGTTAGGGACGGGATGAAATAGCAAGACTTTCATTGTAAAATACTTTCATCATCATATGCTGGCGCTAAAGATCAATATTTGAATTTGACACTACTACAACACTACGTCAGGATTCTTCTCGTATGAATGCAAATGAACTTCATTCAAATATGTTGACAGCAGGATAATTGGTTTAATTTAGACAGTTATCTTCATGAATTGATACTTTTGCCAGTAGGGGTCCCTCAACCAAAACAATGACAAAAGACCGCATTTGATGACGTCATGCAGCAGTGTGGGATCATGGGAAATCGTCTTCATGTTCGCTGCGTTTGCGGGGAAAGGTTTGGCAAGAATATGCAGCAAATGGTGATGAGAATGAAATGTAAAAACTGGCTAAGAGGTCTTATTGTTTTTAGATTTAGGTTGTTTTTGTCTCTATTCTTGACCTTGACTATTGTGCTAATCTCCACAGATCAAGAATGCAGAGTTTTATGATTTTATTCAGATTATGTAGACTATAAGGAACATTATAAGGTCTGACTGGAGTTTTGTACTCTTTAACATGTAATCAGGAATAGGAATGACATTTAGTCAGGAGTTATTGTGACAGTGGTCTCTTATTTATTCATATTTAGCCTCTGTCATTAAATGATCAAAGTTTTAAAAGGCAAACTTTAGACTTTAGTCTATCAGCAGAGGACAGGGATAATGTGCACGCAGTTAGTTTTATGGTGGCTCTAAATGACGGGTTTGTTCATAAACTGACAGTCCAAGCACCAAATCTGTGTGTGGGAGCTGCAGAGCGGGAATGAAACGGGCTTCTAAGACTGAAGGACAACATCCATTGTCGTGACTTATTATTCATGCAGCCATTTGTGTTATATTCTGTATGATGTCACTGGTTCGTACCTGTGGACCCATGCCTCCCATGCCTCTGGGAGGATTCATTCTCATTGGACCTCCCATGTTAGGATGTCCTGTGGTGAGACACAGAGAGGACTCAGTAGGAAAATAAGCAGAATGTGTAGCTTTTCTGATACAACACATAAAGTATTTGGACATTACCTTGAGCCCTGGTGGGGTCCAGGCTGTTTGGCAGGAGGGGCTGTGACCCGGGGATGCTCCCAGGAGGCTGATTTGGCATTCGAAGGGCGGGCCTTGGGCCACCTGGATACCGTGGGGACATGAATGGCTGCAGGAAAGAAAGGCACAGAATGATCATGATTTACATTTATATACAGATTTGTTTTTCAGTGAAATACTTCTTATAATTCTCGACAAAACACCACATAAAACGCCGCCAGCATATTTTTTTGTTGTGTCCATGTTTGAATCACCTGAAATGACAAACTCTTGTAGCCAGTCATTCCCAGAAACTGGGTCAGACCCACAGATGGGTTGTGGGTGATCTACTTAGGGCAGCTGAATAAATTAGCAATCTGCTTTGTATTAAGATTTATTACATTGTAACAAATTTGGCTGATTTCTTAAAACATACAGTATATCTCTTGAAATAGTCTGGATGAGTAATTCAAACATAATAACAGGTGTAAGAGAATGTGGAAACAGCCAAAGATGACAGAAGCAATATTTTAGCACAAATCTGTTCTTTTTCACATTTTATTTTGTGAATTGGGTCACAATAGTTTGTCATGTTTAAAAAGTGGGTCCCCATAATAAAGGTTTGTGAACCATAGCTCTAAGCATATTATGCACTATAATATATACGTTATCACGATACATGATATAGCTATCTCTATATCATGCTGTATATCTCTATATCATAGCTATTTCTATTCTATTCTATTCTATATACTAAAATAGCATATAGCATAAAAAAGAACTTACATTTCCCTAAGCTTTTAAACCTATATACTTTATCATCATTATATACTATACTTATTAAAAAAACTAACATAAAACAGAAGGTAAACTCAATTCCATCAATAACAGAGATAATAATGTTAGAATTTTGATTAATTTGATATTTATTAATCAAGATGCAGTACCTTTAACAAACACCTTAAAGAAAAACATAAATAAAAGTGTTCCTCTAGATATTGTATATCCCTCTTTCTTCCAGGTAGAGTTGTTTCCACATCTAACCTGAGCACTTTTGTGATGTTGTATTGTATCATGGTCGACAGGGGGAGCTATTGTGTTGGAGAATAATGTGCTGTGTTGTAGTTTTGACACATTTCCTCAGAAGGAGGGCCCTGTTGTTAAGTTTGGGAAAGTAAGACCTCAGGTGATAAAATCCATTAGGATAAAGGTAAAGGAGGATGTGTGGATAAAGGAGAAGGAGAGAGAGGATACATGCTGCATGGAGAGAGACAGAGAGAGAGAGAGACAGAGAGAGAGGTGGGCAGGAGATGACATAAAGGTTTGTGTTCTGTGTGGACCACCAGACAGCAGTAGCACATCAAAAATACAGCCTGGACTGACACATGTGTCAGCAGGGAGGAGACGACACACACACACACACAGAGAACCAGTGCACAGTGAGTGAAAAAGGTAAAGCTACCTCGACAGATGTTTTTCAGATTTACCTTTGAGAGTCCACTGCTGCAACTACAAATACCTGCATCTGTCCACGAGCCAGATTTCAGTGTCTGGCGAGAGGAATTAATCCCAAACTCAATGCAAATATTTAAGTATCAAGGGGGGGAAACACGCTGATGTTGTGTGTTTTAGTCGTACAGCGTGAACAGCACCGCAGTGCTTGGATTGTCGTCTTCTCTCAGTGATAAACATGACAAATAATATAACAAAGGCCTGTTTTTTCCAATGGTAATTAATGTATTTATATATATATATATATATATATATATATATATATATATATATATATATATATATATATATATATATATATATATATATATATAAATTGTATTTAAGGTACGGTTCGGAGTCATTATAGTGTGAGCCTATGGAGAGACCAAAGGTGACACGTGTGTGTACATTTTCAAGTTATATAATCCCAGTTAGCCCTCAAGGGGGAGAAGGGGAGGAGACTGACTCACGACTATTTTCTTTTGTGCCTCTCTCTCTCCTCCTCTCTCCTCTCCTCTCCTCTCCTCTCCTCTCCACGTAACGGCGGGTTTATGCACAAAAAGGCAGTGCCGTGTCAGGCGGTGCTGCAATATTAATGGTGTATTGATGGACTATGGGATGGTGAGTGCTGGGCTCAGGGAGAGAGGAGGCCCTCCAAATGCACCTCCGCTCCTTACAGCTGGGCCAACACAGCTAAATTATTCATCTGACCTACCATCACGGATGATGCTGCCTGTCCTGTCCGTAAGCACAACAAGGACCTGTGTGCTGTTTGTACGCTACTGTTATGTATGTTAGCGAGTGAGATTTTCTTTATTTTATTGGACTTATATTGTATATTTTATTTCATTTACATGTGGTATGATACGATCTGTTGCCACTGGCCTAACAAAGCCACACACGTCGGGCCTACAGGTCAGCGCAGAGAGAAACACTATTACCTAAGTGAAAGGCAGAGGTGAAAAGTAATGAATTACATTTACTCACGTTACTGTCATTGAGTAGGTTTTTTGTGTACTTAAGGTCATTTTTAAAATTTGCAATTTTACTTTTACTTAAGTACTTGAGTAGAACATTTCAGTACTCTTTCCACCTCTGGTGAGAGGTGGGCGAGAAGTTCTACCAACTATACAACACCATTGTGTAGTTGCCCATGTTATTACATTTTGGTACACCCCATCCATATTGTGTAAGTTGTTAACGTTCTAAAAAAAACCTTTGTTTTCAAAGTGATATCACAATTTGTCATTTCTTTTAAAATTGGATGAAACAGAAAATGTGTTGTGTGTTCCTCCTGGAATAAGTTATATATAGTTGTATAATAAAGTGCTGAAATAAAATCTATGAACGATTTCATATTACAAAATGAAAATACTTTACAATCTGCTGAACTCCAGTAAAAATAAAGACCCATACTTATACTCTATATCACGACAGTTTAAATGGATTTAAGAACAAATGGCTTATATTACACATTTCTTTTTGCACTCTGTTTGGTTATTCTGTTTATTTATTTGAATTGTTGGTGTAGTTATGCTTTGTCAATAAAGCATATTGACAGTGCCAAAAACAAAAACAAAAAAAAAGCAAGTCACTGACTGATTGACTGAGGTTTGAAGAAGGACCTACAATGCAGTGGATGAATCATGAGGCAGTGTTTCCATCTCACCTGTCCGTGAGGTCCCATCATGGGATTACTGGGGTTGTGTGGGGGAGGCTGCGTGTGAGGGGACGGCTGAGATCCTGGTGGACCCTGGAGAAGAAAAGACAGAAAGTTCTCAACAAAAGTGCTTCGATACTGGTGAACAGAGCCACTTACATTTTGTAAAGACAAATGTAAAAGCACAGGAGTTATTCATTACAAGTATGAAATTTGAGGGAATTTCCTAATTTTCCCAAAGAAATGAGAAGGTGCTAATTCCAGGTGCCTGCTGCTGCTAAACACCACAACCAACCAAATGAATGACGGACATTTGAACATGTTCCAGAGTTTATAAACCTGCATTCATACACTTTTCTGACATCTGACTAATGAGACAACAACGTTGAAATGGTTGAGCATAGTGTTGCCAAAACGATCAACAACAAACTGTTCGCCGCTTCTTTTCCACGTGAAACTTTTTTCTGTCAGTGTGATTATGTTCCGTATGTGTAAAATGATAAATGCTCTGTATGTAATGACACCTGATTCTACATGGACATGTGGCTGCCTGGAGTTGCAGCCAATGAAACAGAGGCGCAGCACTAATAATATATGAGTTCACATAAGAAATCATTTTTCTACATACTTTTATAGCTACAATGGTTCTTCACTGTGAATGCATATGTTCTATCTGTTCAAGGAGAGAATATATATGTTAATTATGCTGTTAATTGTATCTTTAAATGCTTCCGATAATTATCATTCATTTTCCCATATAACGTATTTATTATTAGTTTCTAATTATCTCTTGCAGCCCATCCACAGTGGGAATCACTGCTCCAGATCACTGATAGCTGTCAAAATAAAGAATGACGTGACATTTTAACACAACTATTACCATTGACAACAACTTTAGGCCACTTTGCTACACAATAGAAAACTTTCAAGAGTTTCTCTCTACACTTTAATTGTCACTTGGAGTAAATGCAGCACGTCAAGTCTAAGTTACAGCACAACTATGTATTTTTGTTCTTCAACAAAAAAAATGCACGGAACATTTGCAGACGGCCACATTGATTTTCATGTGCAGGAAATGTTGATTTTCCACAGAGGGTCAGATCAATTCAGGAGGTGGACTTACGTCGATGCTCACTTACAATGTTTTTTGCCAAAGAATAATTCAGGTTATTTTCAAAGTGTCTGTAGGTATTATTCAAACAGTGGTATTATTTCTTTATATTTTTATAAGGAGGATGATCCAATTTTCCAGACGCGCCGCAGTTTAGAACACGGATGCTCACCTTCCCTCCTCAGAAGAGAGCCAAATATTTGAACCCAATCAAATATCATTATGGAAAAACAGAGAAATGAGTCCCAGGTTGAAATCATTAAATGCCCTTAGATTCAATCACTGGTATGTGAGTTTTATGGGAGTGAGTGACTTTTCCTGAGTCAGTCAAACACTGTGTGGAGTATATTAAAGTCAATACTATCAGAGGACTGTGTGAACTCTGACCTCTTGCAGTAATCTCATCTGATTCCAGCAGAGATCTGCCTGAACATCAGTATGGAGCAAGAGGACCACCCACTGCCAGATCAGGCCTATAGAGAGTCTGCCCGAGCCTCAGCCAAGCACTCAGCTATCATGTAACAGTACAGGTGTGTGTGTGTTCAGTGAATGTGCTGCATTTACAGGTGTGTGTCTAAGATTTCACTGAAAGGATGACGGATTAGGAGATTATACATGCACACTATACCCTGATGCACACCATAAACATGTAACAAAAGAAAATGACTAACAATTAGTCCAACATTGATCCTGATTCTATCACTTAACCTGAAACTAAACGATTCAGGAAACTAACTATTTCCAGGTCCTAAACCCCTGCAGACTAATAATTACCTACTTGGTTGTCAACTTGGTTCCATTAACATTAACCATAACCATTTTTTTTAAGCATCACAGAAGGAAACAAATGTATATAATCCAACCCAAGTCTAACTCTCCAACAGCTCTTTTAAAAGAAGAAATAAAGAACACGTCTTATCGTTTTAGCTCCTTTCAAAGTTTCATTAATGACAAAACACAAATATCCAAAATAATTAACAAAAGTATGTAGTCAAGAGTTGTCTCATGCAATACTGCAAAATATCTTACAGTGACCTCTGTTTCTGCTGCATTTTCAGCTTTAGCTCTAATGCAACATGAAAAAAAACATAAACCTAATACCTTTTTAAAAGTTACTGATAATTTTGTTGTTGATTGTGTCCGAGTTGCCAAGCAACTATAAATGGACTTTAATGTGGACTGAAAAAAAATCATAGTAAGTTGTAAAATAAGTTATTTTTCACATTTTTAAAACATGATTTAATCAAAATCCATTTTCACCTTTAGTCTTTTGCATGTCACTCTGCAGTTTGTGTCTTTCCTCATGTGCATTTTCTAAGGTTTAGCTTGTGTTCTGATACTAATACTGATCAATGTGAAGTAAACCACGCTGATTTACATGTGCTGGAGGGGTGATTAGGTTGCCCTTGGATACATCCAAGCTAGATGAGTCTCCCTGTATCCAGGTATATATATGTTAAGTTATTACATATTACACATATGTAATATGCTAAGAGGAATAGCTGGTAGTCACTGCCATGAGGAAAGTGAAATAATATGCATCCCAAAAAAATGTGGGTTTGAGCCAATACTGGCATTAAAAAACAAAACAAGTAAACAGACCTTCTTGTCAACATAAATCTACACGACTTTTACAATTTATCTTGAATAGAAATGATCAATCTATTCATTACTAGTGTGTAATTCATGTGATTTTCATTCATCGTCTACTTCATCGCCAAATTAAAGTGTCCAATTAACTCAGCATGTTTTTGGACTGTGGGAGGAAACCATGAGAACCTGGAGAAAACACACACACACACACACACACACACACACACAGGGAGAACATGCAAACTCCATGCAGAAAGGCCCAGAAAGGTCTTTTAATGCAGGTAACACTGCTATTAATTAAAGACAAATTCATAATGTTAAAAATATATCTGGTACACAGCTTGTTTAGCATAAATTCCAAATATATAGGTATTGGCTTTATACATTTTAATATAATAATACTGTATTGTAGCATTTGTATGTAATTAAAGCTCATTTCAAATGATTCAGGTTGAGAGAGGCAGATATTTCTTGTGTTTACAGGTGCTATGCTACATTTATAATATATAGATACTGTATCTGTCATATGACAGGTTGAATCAATGTGCCAAAGATGCCTTTTTTTTATCAAAATGACTTTAAATAATTGATTGACTTAACGCAGATGAACTTTTCTGACTTTATATTTTAACACACAAACAACACGTCTTACGAGCGCGTGCATCATTTGTCATAGAGGAGGCAGCTGCACACATATATGCCTTTGTTGCCTCTCAAAAAATGCCAACATCTCTCTCCCCCAACACCCCCATCCCCTTTCTGTCTCTCCTTCATTTTCCCACCCTGCCTACTGTGCTGCCTTCCCTGTGTAAGTTCTCTGCTGGCATGGCTGGGATGGTGGAGCGCTGACAGACACTGAGCACCAGGAACCTGTGGGCGCTGCTACAGTGGGAAAATAAACATGCCTGACTGACAGCTTGAAACAAGTGCGTTCCCACAGGCTCTGATACAGTGCTGCTGCAACTGCCAGGTCCACTGTATAAAAGCACACAATTTGGCAGGAGAGGTGAGCGTGTATGTTCATGTTACACATATAATACATCAGACTCATAACCCTTTACTAAAACAACACGGGTGTTGAGCACTGTCTCAAAACAGGTGATTCATAAGCGGTATCCTTTTAGAGCAGTTTATGCCTCTGCTGCATTGATGTAATGACAGACCGTTGAACGTCTTCAGTAAAGCAGTAGAATTAACTTGTGACACTCAAGACTGGTCTCCAAGAAAGTTGTTGCTATTTTAGTTTTTCTGCAGTTAAGTTTTACATTTGTACATCCTGTACAAGGAAATAAAATGCACTTCATTTAAAAGTTTTTAACAAATTGTTTCATATGTGTGTCAACATTTGTAAAGTGATGTAGTTCCCAAGGTTAAGTTAAGGTTTGCTTTGTTGTGAATTATGTATATAATCTACATAAATAAATATAATCTATATAAATATGTGATAAATCATTTAATAAATAAGATATCTTTAAGGCACATAGCAAATGAATGTGACAATGACAGTTTAAAAGTAGCAGATCTGTGTGCCAATAACAGATACTAATAACAATAACAATAATAATAATGTTAATAATAACAATAATAATAACAATAATAACAATATTGTAATAATAATAATGATAATAGTAATAATAATAATAACAATATAACAATAATAATAATAATAATAATAATAATAATAATAATAATAATAATAATAATAATAATAATAATAATAATAATAATGATGATGATGTGTACATGTTTTAATGCTGACACAAACCTGGAGCCTTTTGTTCCTAAACCTATAACCACATTCATAACCAGGAAATCATCATCCTCATTTCTGCCAATCACTATCATCTTCACATGCACATCACCACACGTGTAATTTTGACTGTGAGGTGTGAGCTAACATGTGTCTGTGGTTTGCAGAAACATTCACATCCAACATGTGATCCTATAGTGACCGGGTTGGCTGCCTAACATGCAGCTGGTCAATAATCTATTCAACTGTCTGTAAACGTTTGTTTAGTCGCGCACACAAAGTTGTGTGAACGTGTTGGCACAGTTGATGTTTGACATTTGCAGCAGAGCCACTGTGGTTGTTCTGCCCCTCTCTGGGTGTATGTTTTGGGTGGTTAACACCAGCTGTACTGGCTCGCTCCGACTCTCAGCAGGTTCACACTGAGGCTAATGCAGCACCAGCTCTGTCTGACCTCAGAGGTTATTGTTGTTGCCAAGCCAGTCAGTGTGTGTGTGTGTGTGTGTGTGTGTGTGTGGGGATGTGTGTCTCTAACAAGACATCCCTGCAGGGTCTGGCTGCACTGACCCTGCTGCAGTCTGATTCTCCTCTACACACACACACACACACACAGCCCAGTAAGTTGTCAGTAAGAAGGACACTGCACTGACGAAAGTTTTCTGTCGCCTTTGACAAGACCCGCCTACAAACACTAGAACACACGCTGCACCACGCTGTCAGTTGTGGTCCGTCTGTTCCAATATCAAATTAAACCTTTTCCCTTTTGTGACAAAATGGTTCACACTGTATCTTGACACCCAACACTTCACCATCACAATGCCCCGTGTGGCTGTTTACAAAGACAACGCATGGGAAGTGTGGAAATCCCTTAAGTGATGGACGCGTACCTTGACACCCGTCTACGTGCCTTTGCTTTGACTTTACGTGTCCGTGCGACGGATTATAATCATGTTCTAAGGAAAGGAAATCATCTCTATTGTCGTTATACAACCGAAACTGCACAATGAAATTTCGAGGTCAGGTGGAGTTGTTTTGCTCAGAGCCGCAGCGACTGAGCGCTCCAACCTGGAACCAACCTGACTGAATGACTAAATGACACGACTAAACCCAGCCTTTACGTCCTATAACTCTAAAACCAGTAAATAGTGGGGACCAGCTTTGTGTCCCCAGACGACAGTTGAGTCCTCATAAATAATGAGAACACATTTTTTTCCGCACACACACAAACATGTTTATACATCTTAGTGAGGACACAACATTATATAGCATTCCTGAGCGCCTTACCCTGGTGGTTACCCTAACCATAACCATCACAGTTTTGGGTCTCTACCGTGAAAAGGCAAATTTAAAGTTATGGAGCTTTGAGATAGGTCTGCACGTTTTTTGGACCTCACAAAGATGTAAATACAAGCACACACACACACAGACACTCTTGTTCTTTTCTATAATGTGCCATAATGGAGCACAGCTCCTCGGTCCGGGCCTCTCTGGGCCTTCCTGCTATTACATCTGAATGGGCCAGCATATGGCCTTTATGACTGTGCTGTTCTCTCTACGGGTCCCTGCAGAGACACAGAGAGACAGAACATTTCAACTGTCACAGAGGTACGTGCACAGGGCGAGTTTGAAAAGTAGCCTGGTTGGAGAGTGTGTGCACGGGCAAGTGCAGTGTTGTTTGGGTATTTGTGTCGGAGGCGCGAAGGAAGGAGGGGAACACGGGGAGCGTTAAATGAAGCAATTAATAAAATCATTTTCTACCCGGCTAAGGAGATAACAGCTTGGCACAGTACCACAAAGCCATCAACCCAACCCCTCGCCTCTCCACCACTCAGTTCAGCTTAAGGAAGACCCACACTGTTGCCCCTGATGGGCCACTAAAAACAAGAAGGAAGCAAGGAGAGAAGGAAGGAAGGAAGGAAGGAGAGAAGGAAGAAAGAAAGAAAGAAAGAGGGGGGAGGTTGAGTATCGGTCATCTGACCTCACTTATTTACAGCTGCAAACACTAGAGGGCAGTGTGTAACTACCACGAAACTACAGGACACACACACACACACACACACACACACAAACAGAGAGCAAGAACACAAAGCAGCCTGCATCACTGAACACAACAAACAAAGCCAGCAGGCACAGCACCACACACACACACACACACACACGCACACTCATTGTCATTCCTTGCTCACATTCCACAGAGAGCGGCAGTGGCAGTGGCAGCAGTGCGTCTCCTGCTCTCTCTGCTCGCTCACTGTATGTAGAATGGCCACACGTTAACTCAGGCGATGGGAACACGCTATGCGGGGTGTTTTCTCCCTGAGGAACCGCCATGACTTCCTAACAGCCATTTAGACATATATGATGACACGCACATAAATACGAGTGAACACGTTTACGGCTCAGAGGGAACGTTCACCTGAAGTTTCCACAGTTCACGGGGAGTTCTCACGTCTGCCTCTGAAGCAGATAAAAGACGCTGTATCTGAAATGTGCTGCTGATAGGACTGAAGCGTGCACAGCAGGAGACAAAGGCTACAGTCAAAACACTGTTTAACTGTGCTGTTATCAGCGTGTAATACGAGCAACAGGGAGACAATGGACAGGTGAGACATTTGCAGGGGACGGCCTCTCAATTTTAAGTTGTCATGCAAAGAGATTATCTGTTTATTGTCACCGTCCTCTCGAGGACAAGCAGGGACGAAACCAATCAAACGTCCCTCCCTTCAGAAGTTTGTGTCCTCGACTCACACGGTCAGTTTCAGATACGGTAGAAAAAGATGTTTTCACAGAGGTTTTTATAAAAAGGTGTCTTTCATAAAAACTGGGCAGAACAGTCAAACAGTTGCGTGTCACTTCTGTAACACTTGTGTCCAAAAGTCACGTGACAACCTTGTGATTATCTTTCCGTCACCCAGGATCTAAACCTGGGCTCCACAGAAGCACCAGCTCTGACCACAGTCAAACACTGAGAGATGACATTCGACACCAGACGCCTCGGCATGTTTTACACCCAGCCTTTCACTTTCTAAAACACTTCACCTTCTTAATCTGCACGGACCTAAGATCAGTCTGAACTTTGATAAATAAATTACCGGGAGCAGATGTCTCCGTAATTCTCTGTGTGCCTGCCACGTGTCAGCTCTGAACAGCCTCTTAAATTTGTCTTTGATACCTCGGTTGCTTGTTCTTAAATGTGTAATCAAACCTAATCCTCTTGTTGTGCATTTTGGTGTTTGTCTCTGAAGAGCCTCAATTACCTGCAGTAAAACACACTGCCCTTGACATTTATTTTGTATTTATTTATTTATTTATTTATTTTGGCAGGGGGAGCGATTCCGGTTTAGTTGAGCGACGTAGCCCCATCTTAACTGGTTTACAGACAATGGTGCACTTGACACGTGCAGATGAGTGAGTAAAGTCGTCACAGAGGGTTCTTAAGGGCATTATTTGACAGATGGACCATATAAAACTCTGAGGAGCATTTCATGTTTAAGTATATTTTCTCCCAGGTTTCTCTCCTTCTCTCACAATACTGTCCCGTTATCTACTGTTTATGCAGAATGTAAATAACACTTCACAGGCACAGTATGGGAGGTTCTGTTGTCGGCTGTCATTTTTTTGTGTGTGATTTTGCGTCTCTGAAAGTCGGGGGAAAATATTTTTGGACGACTTTTCTGTCAAATCAGTGCCTCCCTCTTCTCCTCAACCCTCCGCTGCCATTTACTCTCTCATTTACTCCCTGCTCCAACACCCTCCCACACATTTGCCCTCCCCAGAGGGCCATGATGCAGCAGTGATGAACTTTCTCTATTTTCTTATTATTTCCATACCTAATTCTTGTCTCTGTCTTTATCTTTCTCCTCATTCGCCCGAGGAGTCTGATGCCAGGCTCGTCCTGTGAGCGTGGAAGCAGACAATGCCCTCCTACCTCCACCTTTATTTCCCTCCTCTGTTCCTCCTTTGCCTCCTCATTTCTCTCTCCCAGGACTGTAGCCAGCGACAGTGCTGGGGTCACCTATGTTAATTACAGCACTACTGCAACTGACAAACATTTCACACGCAAACCATGCCAACAGTCAACGAGTGAGCATGTGTCACAGAAGCAGTGTGCGTGTGTGAGAAAAGAATAGTTTCAAAGACAAGGGAAATGGGGAAATGGAGAGAGTGAGGAAATGTTACTGAGAAGAATGCCTCGCACACAATAAGAGAAAGGAAAAGGTGGTGAAAGCTGACCTACAGATGAGAAATAATGGAAGAATGAAGAGAATTCTGCTTTATTAGATACAATCCATTCACAAGTGTACCTCCACAACATTGTTTATGTTCATAAACGTGGAACCTTCACCCTGTCAAAGTCACTGTCCTGTATAACTGGAGATGATATTATCAGTAAAGTCACAACAGTATGTTACTGAAGGGTTAAAAAAAAAAAAATGATTCCAAACCCATTTCACCTGACTGTAGAAATGAACAACAATGAACTCAGAGGTCTGTATTTTCACTGTGTATTGCAAACATTACTTCACACTGGAGTGGATGTCAGCTGTAGTACAGGAGTGTGTGTGGACCACTATTGGCTGCCAGCCATTTTCAGAGCAGTGATCGAATTGACGTCGATGGCAGTCAACGAGTTAAGGCAACGCTATGTAACATTGTAACTTCAAAATAACTGCGTCATTCATTATCATAGTACCTGGTATCAGGTCGTTTTTTTAGTAGAATAGAATAGAATAGAATAGAAATACTTTATTCATCCCCAAGGGGAAATTGTTTTAACATAGCAGCAATACAAACAAATATTATAAACATAAAACAAACATAAAATGTAAAATGTACCTGCTCTGGCGAGGTGAGCTGAGCCGACACTAAAATGTGACGTTGACAGACTGCCGGCCACTGATTGGTCAGAGATTGGTCGTCACTGGAAGAGTCATGAGCGCGACGTCCCACACTGGAATCTAACTGAACAATCAGCTAAAAAGTCTTAAAAATCCTCACAACATGCGCTAATCTCCAAGTTTGTGTCACGTATACAAACGACGTCACGGCAGTTCGGTGCAGCCGTGCTATGATGACTCCACCCACTAAGGAGTGATGGAAAACAACGTGCCTGATACCTAAAGTGAGTAGAGCTATCTAGTGCAAAAGGATGTAGAAGTCATCATGACGTGTTTGCGTTACACAGTGTTGCTTTAAAGGTCGTACGAGAGATGCGACTGAATATATTGAGGTCGGTGCATATTACATTGCACTCACACGTTGATTTAATGCTTGATGGTGGACATGTCTGTTGTGATGAGGTGATGTGTGGCTGGGGGCTTTTCTTTGGCAGGTGTGATGTGGTTTTTAGGTGCACTGTTTAAAAACATGATGTCAGCAACAGAAGGAACGGCCTTGTTGTTTGTATTCTGTTACCATTTAAGCTTTAAATACCTACATGTAATTATTCCAGCTGGTACCTGTGCTGGAATATTTGTATCACATGATGTGATTGGCATGTGCTCGTGCTGCCACTTGGAAATTTGTCAACTCCAGCTGAAAGAGGAACAACAGGCCCACGACGCAGTTCAGTGACGCGTGACGCCTCCCCGTTCAAAGTGAATGAGCAGTGTTTAAATTGAAGCCTCCGCCGTGAGTGGATGTGAGTGCCTGTAATTGTCCTGGATCTGCAGCTCAGGCTGGCAGATGTAAACATCTTCACCTCGACCTTCGTGAATGCTAATTTCCTGTGCTGCGATGTCTTATGCAGAGCAAAACACGACTGTCACTCCCGTTAAAGCAGAAACACTCCGGCTACATCTTTATTCGCATCGGCCTCGCACGGCGCACTGCAACACTCACTCACAGCATGATGCCAACAAGCCTGCCCGCTCGTACGGGGTTGCGGGAGCGGACGCAGGCCTGAAATAAGTTTGAACAACTCCAGCCAAAGTTTGCCGGACATTACAGGACCACAATCTATGGGTAAAAGGCAACACATCCAGCTTTCATTGGACTTCACAACACCTTGCTGAGAACAGGATGAAATTCTGGAAAGTGTGGCTAACAAAGCATTTATTTTGGTCTCAGATGCTGGTGTTGGTGCAATGTCTATAGTGAATATCATACAGGCCGTTAAATAATCTAAGAGAATAAGAAAAAGAGAAGCGAGGACTGCATTTGTGACAATAAACTACTCCCTCTTTATTTTCCAAGTGTCTGTCTGTATAATCTATCTGCCATGCAAAGGGTCTATTTATAGAAAGCAAAGCAATGTCACTCACTCAACACCACCAGATAGTTTCTCCCCCCTGCTTACTGCTCATATATCATTAACATCCTCCACAACCCCAACACACACACACACACTGTATATACACATACATCAAACACAGCTTATATTCCCAGTAATATGTAAATCATGTCATTTAGGTGTAAAATTCATAGACATTCTGTGACAGAATAACCAGTTATGGAGTTAGACAGTGATAAGAGTTGTAACTAATGGATACTTATCAATTAATCTGCCAAACCAATTTCATGTGGATTCACAGATTAGTGAAATTTGTGACAAATCCATCACAGAGATGTTACCACAGTGATGTCACTGAGACGCTGCAAATCCTCATAATTAAGACAGCAAGACATGACAAATGTTGCACAATTTTGCTCGATGAATTCAGTGACTTATTATCGATCAATTCTGCACATTTCTCAAAATCCATCTTATTTTTTTTACGCCATTCGTCTCTAATTTAGGAGACACGATAACAGTTTTTCGAACAGGTTTAATAACCGTATTTCTCTGTAAATGAGAACACTAGTATAGCAGAGTTAACCAGATGCAGGTTAGCTTAGCTTAGCCTGTTATCGTCACAGTTTAAGAGATGCTAATAAGAGATTTATTTTACCTTAAGACAGAGCCAGGTGTTTACTAAAGTTTTAAAAGTAAAGCTTAAGTGCTGATTGAGTACAGCCTCATATTTACAATATAGCATAGAGGATGCAGTATTTAACACAGGCATCTAAACTGTACCTTTAAAGTCATAAAGAAATGCATCAAGTATCAAAGCAAACATTTAGCATGTCATTTTTAGCTTTTGTTTCCACGTTTTCATAATTTCAATGACTATAATTTAACAATGGTTTCAGTATGTACTTACAGTACACAACTATTATAGTATCATTGTCCACTTCTCTTACTATTAGCAATGACAAGAATATATATGAAGTGATATTAGTTTAATGTGTATTAAAGTCAAATGAGGCTTGTGTGCATGTTTGCGTACAAGAAAGAAAAGAGGGTGTAATGGAAACAGAGAGACAGAGAGAGAGAAGGGGGAGAGAAAGTGTGTGTGACCTCGTCAGCATCTGAGACAGCCTTCAGAGAACAGTGATGACAGGAGGAATTAGTGGAGCAACACAAACCAGAGAAAATAGCCTCCTCTCCTCTCCTCTCCCCTCCTCTCCTCTCCTCTCCTCTCCTCTCCTCTCCCCTCTCCCTCCCTCTCCCTCCTCTCCTCTCCTCTCCTCACCCTAACACAACCTTTTGTATTTCGAGTAAACACACTGTATCAGAAAAAAAAAACAAATAACAACACTCTCGGACGACTGTCGGTGCATCCGCAGCATCAGGCAGAGGACGGTGAGTTAACAATCTGAGCGTGGACATATGGGACGGAGGCAGAGAGACAGAGAAGGGAACACATCTGGACAGGGATTAGGACAGCTAAAGAGGCTAAAAAAGGAGGAGGAGACAGAAGGATAAGCTTAGTAATGGCTGTGGGAGGGGGTGCGATGGATGGAGGTGGGAGTGGATGAGGGATAAAGTCAGAGAGAGAGAGAGATCTTTTTCTTACTTGAAAGAATCCTGGGGGCATGGGTCCCCCTGGCATGCCATCATTGGGTGGCATGTTGCCCATCACTGGACTGGGGGCAGCGGCTGCACTCTGGGAAAAAAGAAAAAAATAATAGAAGAGAATATTTTCAGTAATTGTGGAGCAGAACTGAGTTGAAAACAGCAATCAGCAAGGTGTTAATATCATACTTGCCACTACATTTCTGAACACATTTATTGGTAACTGATGAAAGTGTAATTATTGAGTCAGGAGAAGACTATTATTATTTTATGAATGACATGAAACTATCTTGTGAAAACAAATGTAAGGCATCCAATTGGTCACACCTTTTTTTTTTTTAGGTCAATAAAACAGAGCAAAACACTGTCACTCTCTCTGCACACAGTTACAAACAGAAAGAGGGATAAATGCACATTTCTCTGCAGCACCTTTCCATAAAACACTCACTAAAGGTGTCAATCACATATAACTCATATAAGCACAAATTCTGCATAAAAAGAAGATGTTTTTTTTCCCCACAAATGCTCATGTTTGCCCTCGGATGAGCTGTTAAATAGGTCATTTTTGTTCATTTTCTGTTCATCAAACACACACACACACATATCACTCACTTATTAGTCCTCAGTGTCAAAATAATAAAGACTAAATAAATAAAACTTATAATATCACCAATGGGCCAAATTGCAGCAGACTTATACTGTGCACATTTCTGAATTTTCTAATTTGTTGCAGATTATTAGACTTCTCCATGTTGGTTTTATTTTTTTAACAGCTAGCCAGACGTGGGAATTTTAGGCCTTGGCATTTTGCTGAGTGTCATCCAGATTTTGGTAAGTTTCAAGCAGCGTTTTGGTGCCACATCACCTAGTAAATCAATATTATGATGTTTGATTTATTCCTGCCCGGAACACTGTTTGAATTCGGCCTCCAAATGAGTTTCTATATTCCCCTCATCTTTGCTCTCAATTATAATGACTTCCATCACAGGAGAAGACCGATGTTTTTCTTCTGAGGTGGAGAGTCTGACACTTAGCGTTTGGTCATGAATTCTTTGTCAAGAGTCTGATATACACACACACACAGGACCAGTGAGTGATGAGAGACAGAGACAAGAATGTTACAGTGAGGACACGTTTTGGCAGCTGGTGGAATAAAGCAACATGTAACAGGATGTTCCCGACACGGGAGGTAGAGGGATTATAAAGGTACAAGCAGCTCTTGTCTGTATAGTTTAATTGTCAGTAGGAATTAAAACAGAACTGGTTCAATGTTCAAACACTTAAAGCTCGGTTTGGTCATTTGTTTCTGTAACACTTTTACTTTTTATCTCATGTCTTGATCGATCATTTAAGACGTAGAAAACACAACCATTCATTTTACTCAGACGGAATGATCTACCAGTGCATCTTTCTCGCACTAATGGAGCTTTTTCCATTATACAGTTCCAGCACGACTCGACTCGACTCGGTTTGGGTATGAGGCGCGTGGTTTTCTCATTGCTTCACCTCCTGCTACGTGAACACTCTACTAACACTCTTCCTGGTTTTTTTTGGACTCTTGTGTGACGTCACGCTGCCTCATCGATGGCCGGCACACTTCAGTATCAGCTCAGCTCACAAAAAAAAAAGCACCATGTACAAGGTACCCGAGCAGAGCCGAGCTGAGCCGAGCCGAGTAGTGCTAGAACTGTATAATGAAAAAGCACCATAAGTGACCTGCCTACATGTACACACACAAAGTCTTCAAAGCAAGCCAGAGAGCAATTATAACTGGAAGTTAAGCAAGTCTCAAAGAAAGGTGCAGCCTAAAATGCCCGTGCTTTAGACATGGAGCTCTGATGAGGAGACTGTACCGTTTCTGTGAGAGCTCAGCGTCACACTGTGGTTCTGACTCGATCATTTCTTTTAACCATGATCACAGTTTACTCTCTCAACCTCCAGCAGCCTGATAGTGACATCAGCATAAAAGTACCTGATACATCATAACAGGCTAAAAAATCTTAATGCAGAAAATTGTAAAGAAAAAGAAAAAGAAAAAGCACCATCACAGAGGGACATGAAGACTACATCAAATCTCTGTTGTACTTTTATCAAACACACACACACACTCTGCCCCTCCCCCATTGTAACTAGAGCTCCACTTCCGTCCAGAGCAAACAATCCCTCCATCCCTCAGCTGACCAGTAAGACCCAGACACTAACTAACAGGCCCCGGGGGCCATAAGGCTGGACACACACACACACACACACTGGTAAGAGGCTGTGAATCTGTGGGACTCTCTGAGCATCAAAGAGTGTGGACATGAACATCCACTAGAGTCAGACATGAGCAGAGAGGGGAGACAGAGGTGACGAGAACAAACAGAAGTCAAACATTTTGCACGTCAAAGCGGATTATTGAAAATGAAAAGTGGATCTGAATGTGAAAGAGATATAAGAGGGTACATCCATGTCAGGCAGAGGGTCAGTGTATAGTTCCGTCGACAATGTGGTGGTTTTTATTCCACTCTTTCATCTAAACCCCTGTTTTTATATTTATTTTTTTCTAAACATCCACTTTAAGTATCAGGTAGAAACATGTTTTTTTTTAAAAGAAACATCGCAGCTAAATGACCTCAAGCTGCGCCTGAGTCAGACCCTGTCAATTATAGTTCTTATCTAAAATCCTTGTATTTCATTTTTAATGAACGTGTCCACTGTGAACTGTGGGTCTACTTTCCTTGAATATTTGTTTTGTCTTTCAGAGGTCAGACCTAGATTGTGTAAAGATTTTGGACTAAGATCTAAGAACAGTGTGGGACGAGCTTCACGGACAGATGATAATGGAACATCCTAATATTCAGCACAACTTTGTTGGGTGTAGAGCTGTAGAATCACGAGGGCAACCACTTCACATTTTTACACACATGCAAGTGCACAAATAAACACACGCTCCTAGTTAACCAGCTGTGGTGAATCAGAGAGCATGAAGGAATCAGCCGAGAGAAAGAAAGAGAATAAGGCGGGTGAGGAAGCACAAGACGACGGGATGAACAGTGGGATGTCTCAGGTAAAGGAGGAAGAGTGGATGGAACTGGCATGTACGTGTGTATGTGTGTGTGTGTGTGTGTGTGTGTGGCTGCCTCAGCCAGCCAACCAGGCTCCACAGTACTCAGGTGAAGCAGCAGCAAAAGGCCCCTTCTCCTAGTTGCCATGACAACCCCGACCTCAGCTCCTGCTCTCCAGTGCCCATTAAAACCCTCAGGCCGTCAATCATCGGCATGGCCAGGGAGCAGCGTGAGAGCAGGAGAGAGAGAGAGGGACAGGGAGAGAGGGAGAGAGGGAGAGAGAGAGAGATGAAAAAGAAAAGACGAGACAAAAAGAAAAGAGATGGAGTTTTAAGCAGCCTGTGGCTTTTGATAGCTGCCCTGTTTGCTGCTGCTATCGCCCTCTTTTTCCTTTTCCACACACACACACACACACACAATACCCGCACAGTGCTGACTCCTCACACACATAACACACACTCCTCCCTCTGCTCTGCCACTAAACCACAGAAATCAGGGATACGTTTCATGACGTCACCATTATTCACTGGGTCTCATTTTCATTTAGCATCTCATTTTTCCCTCTTTCTGTTCACAATAAAACATCTTCAGCCTTAAAGCTGCAGTAACGGCTTTGCAGGATGGCTGGAAACATTGTTGATTCTTGAGTCTCACCCACAGCTTTTTAAATGCAGGGTTTTTTTTTTTTAGGTTGCTTTGCAGCATAGGCAGTTTTTGCCAACAGCAACCAACAGACGTTGCCTTGCATTAACCAACAGATGTTTGTCTTGACTTCTCCTTCAGTGTTTCTGGACGCAGCGCCCCCTCAGGCGAGGAGGAGAACACGTTGTTCAAAAGGTAAATGCATGTATGACAAATAAATCCTCTAGAATCTGTTGAATTTTTTGAACAGTGAATAAGAGCACCCACTCTCTCTGAACTGCTTGAACTGAACAGAGTTCTCCAAGGATGGAAACAGAGCCTTGGTGCAGAGGTCTAATTCTCTCACAAATGTACACTATGCTGAAAGGTTATTGTGGACTTATTGATAAAGACAGACAAAAAAAACCACCAACAATGTGTTGCCCACAGCAGCTTCACAGCACTGTGGGAGGTCAAAAACCAGTATTTTTAAATTTTGATTCCCAATTCTGAAGATGAAGTCTGCAGAATCAAACCATGTGCAGAGTCTTTAATGAAGCGTTGGTTGTGGTGTTTATCCTGCGCTCCTCTCACACATGCACACTCAATTGTTGCTGTCATTTCCTGGGGCTGTCAGCTGCTCATCAGCTGGTCTCATCTATCCAAAAGCACAGCGGCTCATCGTCGCTGTTCACCTTTCATCTTGCTGACGTCTTTTGCCGCCTTTGCAGGGTTATCACCCTTCATCCTTCAAATCATCCATCCCTCCATTTTCAAGACAAATTTCTGTGGCGAATATTTTGTGGAAAATAAAAGTTTAACATGACCTTGAGTACTTCTTACTGTAATTCTAATATTTCACCCATTCATACAAGAGTCTGGTGTTTGTTTCTAGAGTCGAGAGTTTTTATTTTTATTGTTTAACAGGAAAAATATCTAGTGTTTAAAAAGTTTCACTCGTGTTGATTATTATTCCCCGACAGCATAATTACATATAAAGTTTAAATCAATGTTGGAAACGCTAATAATATAAATAATCAAGTTGGCAAAATGTACATAAGTCCAGTCTTTAGTTGTATTAAATATGTGGAATAGATTTTTAAATAAACAGATGTTGTGAACATCACCTTCATCTTCTGGAATCTTTTATTTACTGAGTCTTATTTTTTTCCCACTTCACTCTCTGGTCTGGACCGAAAGGGGGACAGATTTACCAAGGCTATGTTCACATTACGAGCCAAAGAGGCGAGTGCTCTTCAGTACCGATCAGATTTGACGGTTCACACTCACACCAACACATGCAACACATGCACACAGAAACCACTTTTCATTTGCTTGTTTCTCCTAATTTAAATGCATACAAAATATGAGGATGAGAAAATACCTTTTTTTCTCAATCATTTCCTAAAGCAGAAGGGGTCTGCGCTTCATTGACCCCTGCTGCTGATCCTCTTTAGCTCTACGGCACAGGCTGGTTTTGCTGGCCGGCCCACAGACAGTGAGTGAGAGGCTCTATCTGCTCAGTGATCAGACCTCGGCTTCCAGGGGGTAATGGATCTGCTGTTATCTGGGTACAGACAAGCCGGCCAACACACAGCCGCCTGCTGCCCACAACAACACTGATATTGAGATGCTAGTGTGAGTGTGATACACGCTGAAGGGCTCACACACACATTTGTTTTTTTTACATCTTAGTAGAGATGAATCGATTACTGAATGATTCGACAACTATTTTGATAATCGATTCATCGGTTTGAAGTTTTTTTCATGATCAAAACAAGATTTCCGATTGTTTAAGCTTCTTAAATGCGCATATTTTCTTCATTTCTTTGCTCTGGATAACAAAGAAATCATTTTGGTTCGTGGCCAAAACAAGACATTTGAGAACATCATCATTTCCAGGTCAACATTTGTTAAGGTTTTCTGATATTTTATGGACCAAACGATTCATCGAGAAAATAATTGTTAGTTGCAGCTCTACATCTTAGTGAGGACACACCATTGAAATAATGCATTCCCTAGCCCCTTACCCTAACCTTCACCATTACCCTGGCCCTAACCTAAACCCAGTTCTAACCTTTAGCCTAAAACCAGGTCTTAACCCTGAAAAGGCCCAGGCAAAAATGGTTATTGGACCTCACAAAGAGATAAATGCAAGTACACACACACGTTCTCTCTCTCTCATGAGCTCTTCGCGCTAGACTTGTTTGCACCGACACAACAAAGCACAAATTGTGATTACTGCTGAAAAAGCAAACAGGTTGAAACTGTTCATGTAAAGACCTCGTCCTTGATGCACAATGGCTGCACAGAAAGAGTGAAGCGTATGTGACAAAAAATATGGGTATACATGTTCCACTGCGTGCTTCGTTACCATGGACTCATTTACACCCACTGGCCTTTTTATTAGGTACACCTGTTCAACTGCATGGTTTCTGTAAATTATCGAATTTTACATATATATTGCAATTGTGATTTTCATTTTCAGCGTCATAGGTTTTGAAGAAGACACCACATGAGCTACCGTCAAAACATTAAAGATAATCTAATGCGATGATGAGAACTTGTATGTGAACTGTTTCAAACATTTATGTGTTGCATTTAAAAAAGAAAATTGGTATCAAACATAGAACTTAAATTAAGTGAATGATTAAATTGGAGCCTTTGTGAATTGCAGATTGTCTTGTTTCAAACTGTGATTTTGATTTGAGGTGACTAACCGTCACACAACGCAATATATAAAGGCAAGTTCAAACCAAGTGTCAGAGGAAAGGTGGTGTAAATGACTTTGAATGGCACTGTTGTTAGTATTGCAGAAACTAAGAAGAAGAAACAGAGCTCAGATTTTCACACACACACATTTCCTGGGTTTACTGAGAAAAGAGCGGAGGTTTTCTGAGCAAAAATGCCCTGATGATGTCCGAGGACAGAGGAAAATGACCAGACTGGTTCAAGATGATTGACGGAAACAGTGACTCAACCGACAACAAATGTATGCAGAAGACCATCTCTGATGGATATGGCCAACACTGACGCAGGTGAGCCACAGCAGCAGAGGATCACACCAGGGGCCACTCCAGCCACTGCCTGGACCCCGAGGCTGACATGGAGGACGTCATGGATACAGTGCAAGTCAAGTCTCTGCTGGAGTGAGTGGAGGACTAAGCTGGTGACTCTGAGTATGCTGAGCCAACAGCTGTGTGAAAGCTCACGAAGGTTGCACCAGCCATGGTGTAAATAAACCTATGTGCATTTATATGATAGGTGATTTCATACTTAATTCTACTCAATTCAATACTTTTTGAGTGTTGTTTTATCAAAGGAAGTTGATAAAACTGGTAGATAATGGATGGATGGATGGAATCTAGTCTCAGGTCTGCAGCTCTCCAATAACTGTGTCAGTGGAGTCAACTCTATAAAGATTAGCAGCGACATAGCAGCGTATAAGCGGGCATGCAAGCCAACAGACAAGGTCTAATCGATGGAGAACAGAGAGTCCCAAACCTGTGACATGGAAATGCCCTCAATGGCAGGAGCCACTCCCTGTGCAGGCATGTGCACCCACACACACACGCACACACGCACACACTGTAGTACGCATTTCACACAAACACACACATAATACCGCTCTGGCAGCTGCTATGTCAATCAGGTGAATTAATTACCTGTAAACAAATCTGCTTGGGATCCCCAAACCCAAACAAACACACACACTCATTTCCCTCATCTCCTTAACAGCATCAGAGCCCCTGGAGCCCAGAGCTGCCTCTCAGCGGCTAAGGCATCGCTCCGAGCTGCAAGCCAAAGGGGAAAGTCACTGTGGCTGGGGGATGTCGCCCAGGCAGCACCTGCCTCAACTCCCGCTGCTGCCTCTCAACCAACCTATGGCAATTCACACAAACACGTTATGAGTGCAGATGGGGAAAAGACACATACAACATATATATATATATATATATATATTTATATATATGTACATATACATATATATCTATATATATATATATATATGTACATATACATATATCTATGTATATGTATATGTATATCTATGTATATATATACATAGATATACATGCACACACACAGGAGCAGACACCTGAGCTCTGAGATGAAGCAAACAAATGCAGAAACACAGACGATCCTGCACGTCATTCCCTAACTCCTGTAAACACGATATTGGACGTGGTGTTTCTCTGTGGGCTGAACAGAGGCTGACAGAATCCACAACACACGGCAAACAAAACAACGTGAAATAACTCAATGCCAAATAAAAGGCAGACTGAAAAGCAGCTTTAGAATGATTTAAATACAGATTTCACTTAAAAACCCAAGAGTAGATTTACCAGTAATCAAAACTCGTGTGAAGCTTTTAAATCCCAGCAAGTCAAACTATTGTTAAATGAGTTCACATAATGCTGATTAAGCACTGTGACAACTGTACGTTTCTCAGTGTTGTTGTGTTTCTCAGATCTTGTGGTGTCTGGCGACGAGATTTGTTTCATGTCGAGACAAACAGAGGCGACAGCAACAAAGTGCAAGTAAAGACTGTTGCAAACATGAATCAACAGTTTCCAGAAGTCAATTCTAGTGCTAAAAATAACCCGACCGTTGAACAGTTTGAGGGTATAAACACTTGTGGCCCTCGTCAGCTCCTTGCACTGCCACTGTTCACACACACTTCCTCAGTCAGGTATGACAGACAAAATATGTTACCATGAAGACAGAATAATGACATCATCAACAACCAAAGTCACTATACTGTAAGGGTCACTGAGGAGATGGAGCACAACCTGGACAGGTCACTGTCACACGAGCAAAAAACAATCATTCACACTCACGTTCATACCCATGGGCAGTTGGCCTGAACCTAATATGTATGTCTTTGCAAGTTAGAGAACACACTGACATGAGGCTCCACACAGAAAGGCCCCAGCTGAACTAGAATCCAGACTAGAACCAAGAACCAGAACTAACTCAATAGGTTTTTGCTGTCTCCCTAGATTGTAAGTTTGGGTTTGAGACGTTAGAAGAAAATGTGCAACTGCTGTCTATTAATTCCATTTATTTGTAGAGCACTTCAGGCATTGATTTTAAATCTAAGTTAAAAGGTGTTGTGATAGAAAAATGCAGCTGTTTAACTAAATTGGTTGTGTTCTCCTCCTGACTGTTGTTTTATATTGTGTATTATTTATACGTCGTGTATTATTTAAACTGAACTGTAAATGGGGAGCTCTTTTGGCCAGGTAATAGATTTAACCAAGAAAATTCCTGGTTAATTAAAGGTTAAATACAAGAAATCAAATGTAATAGAGTTGATTAAATCTCAGACCACAAAATAATCATTAGAGGATTTGATGATTAAAAAAAAAAGATGTCATATTGCAGGCCCAGTACAATGACAAGACTGTTGAAACTGCATTGTTGGCACAGAGGGTTTAACCCCATATGACTCGGAGGTTTACAGCTTAATTACAAGGTAAACAGATGTGACGTAAACATGCATAAACTGAGTTAATTACAAAATGATGTTAAGTGATGTGGAAGCTGGTCTCCTGACGCACACACATACTCACAGGGACACACACCCAGAGCCTTTATTGGCGGTGTCTGTAGTTAATGACCGCAGGTTGGCGATGGCCTGCTGCTCACTCTGGTGACCCTTTCTAACTGAGTCCCGCCCCCCCGCTGGCACAGCTCTTTAATCACACACACAACCACAAGTGCACATACACACAGATATGCAGCCCCCGCCCTCTCTGCCCGTGGCCTTTCACTCCCTCATTAGGCAGTTGGTGTTGGGTGGAAAGCCATAAGGGAACCAGAGGACGGAGCATCACAGTGGAGGTGCTCTTCCTCTCACACACACACACACACACACACACACACACGTGAGCACGTGCAAACAGAAGGCGTTAATTCACTCTTGGGAGACTGCATTGACTTCCATTCATTTGCCCAGCCTTAACAAAGCCTTATCCCTTACCTTAATAATGCCTATCCCTAACCTTTACCTAACAATGATTCGTGTCTTTGCCCTAAAATTGATTTAGAAATGAATGGGGCTCTGCCTCATTAGGACCAGGTTTTGGTTGCCATGAGGACTACTGATCCTGTCAAGGTCAGAGTTTGTGCAAGGAATAAAAGATAAAAGTACACACACACACACACACACACTTGAAGCTATATGCCTAATTGATGATTATAAATGATGCTAATTAACAGTAGAATGCTAAGAGCTTGGAGAGAAAACAAATTGTGACAAATGCAGTAAAAGGTAAGTGATTTTCTCGGTGGTGGTGGTGGTGGTGGTGGTGGTGGGGGCTGAACAATTCAGAGGGAAAGCATTACATGTAGAAAGATTTTGTCACCCCCATCTTCTGCAATAACTGGTGTCATGCGACAGCTCTTAATTCACTGAACAATGTGGAGGAGTCAGTGTGCGACAGGGCTTCAGTCTCCGTGCTGCTCGACAGGTCAGAGGAGGAGGTCTGAGGATCAGCAGCAGCGGAGCAGCAAGATCATCCTCTAAAAGGCCACTTCACAGGTGATGGCGCTCACACACACACACACACACACGCACGCGCACACACACACACTTTTGGCAAGCTGTGTCTATTGTGTGTGTATTGTGTTGCCTGTTTGGACACATTAAACACACAGTGTGTCATTTCTGCCGCTAAGAGTCTCTCAGTCAAAACAATAACAAAAGTCTGATTAAAATTGGAAGCAGCAAGGGATCATGGGAATCGTTGTTCTGTTTCCACCTGAGCTTTACAGGGAGAGCTTCAGCAGCAGCAAATGCAATAAGTATTTGTGATCCACAAGTGACAAATACACGCAATAAAATGAAAAGACAAGCGAATACACAGAACTAAATAGTTTTCCCCACAAGTTATAACTTATAGTTTTCAGTTATGTTGAAGAGAAATGTGAATTTGTATGGATTCAATATTAGTCCTGTTGTTTTTATGCATTTTAACAGAAATGTTATAATGTTAAATGTTATTCTTTGTTTTATATTCTGCACTGTATTAACTGAACTGTAACTGGTAACTGTAACTTCATAAAACAGATTCCTATCTCAAGGTTAAATAAAGGTTAAATACAATAAATCAATGTGTGATTTAGCATTATGTAATAGATTTGATTAAATCTAGGTCCATGAAATAATCATTAGATGACTGGATGATAAAATGACATGATGCTATATTGTGGGACCAGTACAATGACAAGACTGTTGAAACTGCATTGTTGGCACAGAGGGTTTAACCCCATGTGACTCAGAGGTTTACAGCGTAACTACAACGTAAACAGATGTGACGTAAACATGCATAAAATAAACAACATTAGTTCGGTTGTTTTTCGGTATTTTAACAGAAATGTTATCATGTAAAATGTAGTTATTTCTTCTTATAGTGGCCATACAGGCAGGGAGTACATTACAAAAGCAGCAAGGAAAACTTCAGCCCAGGTTCTATAAGCCACCAAGAGACAAGTCACATTTTGCCAACCGGGTGAGATGCCCACACTAAACCTCAGCCTCAGTTATTTATGATTAATTCTAACCGATAACTTAACAAAACATATCTCCTACACAAAAACTTGAATCTGTTGAGACTGGAAGATACTGTCCAGAGATTTTGCTGCCGTTTGTCAAACCTACAGACTCACTTTCACACTTGCTACTGTTGGAATTTGCTGCAACTCAAACTTTGCCAAGATGTAATAATATAATATAACACTTTATCAGCCAGGCCTCCTACGGGACTATTAAAAATGAAAAGAGTCTCTAGCAACCTTGTTAGCAATATCTACCTCCTCCTTATACTTTGCCATTCTTTCATATTCTCCTGCTCACTTCTTCTTTTTCCTCTTTTCCTCATGTTGCACTCACACAACTGGATTTTATTTCTGGCGCAGGATAAAAGAGCGCGGGAAGTGGCGGTACCATATAGTGTGAACATAAACAAGGGGAGTGAGAGAGCAGCCTGCTGAGTTTCAGACGGGATGTACACATTCCATAATGCCTGGACCACAAAGCTGAAGCCAGACACGCTCAGCTCAAAACAAGCTATAGTAGTACCGTAAATGACAGTGCATGATGTGCTAATCGGGGACAACGAGCTGAGGGAAGTGAAAAGTCAAATGTGAGCCTTCGAGTGAGTCTCACTCTGTTCTGCTGTGACAAAAGACACACGTCTGTGCGTCTGGCATTCAGCCCAAACTCGTCACTCTGTCACTCTGAGCTAAGTTTGTGTGTCTGACACTTGTGTTCAGCAAACAAAAGCAACGGACCACACATTTAAAACCATATCACGCCAGTCTGATCCACTCATCCCAATTCTATTTTAAAAGAGTGTGTGCGTGCGTGTGTGTGCATGTGTGTGCATGTGAGTGCGTATAGAGACAGGCAGCAAGGGGCATTCCCATAGGAGCAGTCCTTCTGAGAGCCAGACATAGGGGGTAGGGTATGCGGACATGAACACAAACAAACACACACACACACACACACACACACACACACACACACACACACAGAGAGAGGGAGAGAGAGAGAGAGAGGCACACACACACACACATTTTGTGCTGCTTTGCTTGATGTAAAGTCGCAAAAATCAAACAGCACTGAGATTCTTCCAGTGTCTCGATGTTGCCGTGTGGCGGGCAACACTGGGCAAAGAGGGCAAAGAGGTCAAAGAGGTCAAAGACGTTGGAGAAGTTGAAGAAGTTGGACTACCTCATAACTCATGAAAAAATAATGTGGAACTTTTAACAATTCCTTTCATTTCAGGACCAAACACGTTGAAACAGTCAATGAGCTAACCATAAGAGTTTCTGTGCGTATCAGGTGAGCATCGATGATGAGCTTCACCAAATATACACCACACGTCTCCCCATATGTCCTTTAAAAACCCAGTATTTAAAACCACGAGACTTGAGACAAACCACAGCACACAACCACACATCTGTCTTCTCAAGACAGCGTTCATTTTTCCACTAAGTCTAATAGCAAGTTCAGCCTTTTCATCTGGTTCTGGGGTTAGTCAGGTTTGAGTGTTCAAACCCAGTGGTCTTGAGGACCCAGGAGCCAAACACCACCTAACCCTGTCTCCTGCCAGACAGGAGGAGGTGGAGGTGGAGGAGGAGGAGGTGAGGGGAGACAGCAAACCACATTCCCAAGACAATGGACGGTCTGTGGGACTAGCTGAGACTCTGATGGCCCGCGGGCACAATGAGGAGAAGGAGTGAAAATTAAGAGAGAGGCAGAAAAGAAAGGGGGAAACATATTGAGCAGAGTAAAAAAAGGATTCAGAAAGAAGGGAGAGAGAGAGAGAGAGAGAAGAGGCCAAATAAGGGAGGAGGTGTTATGAGAAAGGGAGTGCTGGTACTGTTGTAGGATGCTGATAAGAAGAAAATGGGATGGGGCGTGTGTTCAATAACACGTGTAGAAAAGCAAGACGGAGAAAGTGTTAAAAAACTGTTTGACTGCTGTAACGATGGCTTTTCAGTGCAGTTCATAGGAACTCATGCTGCCTTCATGTCACATCACATGAACCGTAAATATGAGCAGCACATTTGTGTCGTCGTCCAACTCACAGGGTTTCCCCCAGGAAACTGTTTAAGAGGCAGTAAAGGCACTCAGTTTCTAATGCGTGCTCTTTGTTTTGTTAAATTGACATGCTTAAGAGCCACACTGTTGAAATATAAGACCACTGCTCTTTTTCCACCTGAAGGTTCATGTTTTGTGCCATAAAAGTGCATCCGCTTTGTATCATCATTAGTGAAGGTTGTCTCTTTTTCAGTGGAGTTGTTATTACAAGTAGGAGGTATGAAATATTTGTGACAGCTATGCAATATCGCTCACTTTGTGAAAATTACTGTTAGGATGGCTGCAAAGTGTGTGTAAAATACCATCCAGCAATAAAAACACTCATCAGCCACTTAATTTAACATAAATTACTTGGTTTAATTTGTACGTGAGCATCTGAAAGTGGCTCATTTAGACTATGTTTCCTTTCACCTGCTGTAATTACAGTGTGAGCAAAAGGTGGTTAATCTTAGAATAATGTCTGTTACGTCAAAATCTTTCCTTACAATCTGTTTTCTCCACAGGATTGATTTATAGCTGCGCAGAAGTTTTGGCATCCGCAGTGCTGTAGGCTACACTATAGCTGACAGGCACCTCTTCAAAAATGTATCCTCAGGGCCGCCGCAGCTGAGGAGACACCATGTAGGGAAGAACTGTGGCTGTCCACTTGTGTTTACTCTGCCTAGGTTCTGATGGAGGCTGTTGAAGATAGTTGACAGAGAAGAGAATGTAAAGAAGTTGATAAGAGACTTGTCGATCCGTAATCTGCGAAACTGATGCAAACACAGTGACCGGATATCCTTTCATCAACGTGCCATCCTGCAGACAGCTTTATCCTCATTTAAACTCAACTCTAACCTTAAATAAAGTCTTGTTAAGTCAGGAAACGAAAGAAATAAACAAAAACCTGTCGGCCCTCATGTAAGAGCTCCACACTCCAAACACTAGAAGTCAAACTGGGAATTTTGGCTGATACCTGATAACCAACCTAATAACGTGGTAGGAGTGGCACCCATGATGGTCTCCCAGAAAACTGCTGCCCACTGGATAGTCTCACCTTTTCAGACCATTCTCTGTAAACCCTAGAGATGGTTGTGGGTGAAAATCCCAACAGATCAGCAGTTTCTGAAATACTCAGACCAGTCAGTCTGGCACTGACAACCATGCCATATGTGTCAAAATGCACTCATTTGCTGATTGGATATTTCCATCAACAAGCAGTTTAACAGGTGTACCTGATATAGGTGAGTGTAATTTGCTAATATTACCATCCATCCATCCATCGCTTTATCCTCCAGAGTACACAAGGCGGCTAATATTACCGGTTAATATTAATATATAACAGAACGGCGTAGGGTTGTCAACTTTGATTGTATGTAAAAATGCACGTAGCCTTCCAATTTGAAAAGCCTAGTAAGTACAACCTGTCCTCCAACTGAAACGTACATATAGGTCGTTTTCTGAAAACGTGACTGTGGGTCGTTTTTTTTCAAACCCCTGAATGCGACGTAAAGGTAGTATTTTCCAACTCGAATATGCACAGATGTTACTGAGGGTAGGGTTAGGGCAAAAAGACAGGGTTGGGTAGTAAAAATAAAAAAAATAGCCACTAGATACGGCGTCTAAGGCGGAAGTGGTTGCTGTTATGTATACAACCGCTAGGGGCGCATGTTTTGAAAACGTAAACATAGGTCGTAATTCCTGCATACGACCTATAAGCACGTTTTATTGGAGGACAGTCTCAGTAAGTAGGGTGGACGTAGCAGTTAGCCACCAGGTGTTAACTGGTTGGTTACTCTGTTTGAATGGAAGTATACGGGGAAATTAAACTAATTCTTGCTTGATTTATTATAGCAGTAAACATTTTCTTGAGGAGTTAATGGTCTTAATTGCTAGTATCTGCTCCTCTACAACAGAGATTCATATTGTACCTTTAATTTAGATTGACAGGTAGTATCACTACCTGAGTAAGTGCCTGGATGCAGATGACTTCTGTGAATTTCTGGTTTGAAAGACTATCATTGCACCAGCAACATTGCAAATCTCTAGGCTTCACAACACAAGTTTCACACAAAAAAGAAGGGTCAGGACAGCCAGCTAACAACGATACAGGCCTTATTGTCATCTCACCTGGCTCCTCCCCCTGTCTGACCTTGGAGACAAACTGATAGATACAGTAACTGGCCCTGGTACCAAGCTGCTGACCTCTGAGCCACAGGTCAACACGGCTCCTAGAGTTCAGCTGGACGTGCTGACATTATTTCACGCTATTTGATTCCAGGTAGCCAGACAGCGTGGCTGACTGTCTGCCATAGGTCTTTGTCAGTGGCAGCAGTGTTGGGGAGGTGCTCTTTTCAGAGATGATTAAAACTTCCATTTCAGTGACTCTGGCCTTTCATCATCTACAAGAGACAAGGTTGGAGCAGCAGGTTCAATATCCGCCTATTCAGGGGTCAAAGAGCCAACACTTCCTGGGTCATCGCTGCACTCTCTTTGGGGTGGAGGTTGACAAATGTTTACTCTGAGGAAGGTAATGAGGAGGTAAACATTCCCAGAGAACACCTTTCTTTCTCTTAGCACACATGTGGGCAGGCGGAGTCTCACCAGCAACGCCATCAATAAATAAAGAGAGGCTGACAGAAATATCCCCAGCATCATCTCAGCCAGCACTCGGAGAGAAAGAGAAGCAGAGAAGGGACGACACACACACACACTGAGACATGAAGATAAAGGCTGTGAAAGATAGCAACATCGAGAAGAGGACGTGAAGGAGGAGAAGTAAAGAGAAAACAGAGAGAGGGCGAATGGAGAAATTTAAGGAAAGAGAAAGAAGATAATGTTCGGTCCAGGTCTCACATCAGGAGAAAGGATTAATAGTGGTGAAGAATATGCTTACTGTTCACTCCTGTTTTCAGGCACAGTGAACACACCACATCCCTCTCTGCCCCCACCCCTGGTAACTCAGACTACTTCTTCTCTCCCCTTACCTCCTGAAACACTCCTACACACACACACACACACACACACACACACACACAGTCACTCTGTCTCAACTTCTGGTTCTGATTTAGAAACAACCTCCTCCTCTCATTCACTGCTCTCCCCTTCTTCTCTCCAATAGCCTACATCTCTCTCACTCTTGTGTGTGTGTGTGTGTGTGTGTGTGTGTGTGTGTGTGTGTAACCACAACTCACACAGGGGGCATAAATGTCTCAGGCTGTGCTTGCACACGTGTTGGTGTATCCATTTTGCGGGAGACGGGAGTTTTTGTCCCTCTCCCTCTCTTTTGCACACAAAGACGCACTCACGCACGTGTGCTCACATACACACACACAAGCCACTGACTTAATATCTAACCATTACAAGTAAAAACACCAAACCCTAACACCACGTCTCAATGCTCAAAGAGACCAAGTCCAAATGTCTTAACCCTCCTAAAACGACAAAGAGGTTTCGATCATCTTTACAAACACACACACACACACACACACACACACACACACACTCAGACAGCATGCAGCATCTGAGACAACCTCTTCAATGATTAGTCTAAATATGCCAGTGATGACAGAACGGCAGGAAGGTGCACATGGAGTCACACAGAGCCGCGTGTCTCTCTCACACACGTCTGAACAGCTGCTAAACTACACATAAACATGGTGCATTGCATTGCACAGGCTTTCTGCAGGTACAGTAACACAGTGACGCAAGCTGACACACACAATTCTTAAGTTATTAATATTTAAATATTAATAACTTAAGAATTGGTCATGATTTTATGTCTTACACACTACCTTGTTACAGCTGTAGCCTCTTGGGGAAAAACATGCTTTATATTGTTTTCTACTATTTGGTTTGTTTGCTCTTTATAAAGGAGAGTTTATGTCCTTTTGTACTCACCATTCATCTTTTCTGTCACGTTTGCATGCACATGAAAGAAAATGCTTCAGGAAATCCTCTCAAATGAAGACACCAAACAGTATGATGAGTTTTTAAACTGATTCAGATTTTGTAACCGTGTCTTGTTATTTAAACGCCGGACATGTCATGTGACTTTCAGGACAGAGAGTCTACAGGTTAACACGACTTCCGTAGCAGAGGCAGTGACGTCAATGAAAATCTGCATCCTCTCCGTGTTTTTTCACCTGATAAAAAACAAGTTGTCAGTGTAAACTATCTGCAGCTATTTGCAGTTATAACAGTAAATAGAATTTCTTTCACGTAAAAAAGTGTCATGAAATTTTTAATTTGCCTTAAAATAATAGGGATTCCACTGAATTTGTGTGTTCTTTTTATACCTGATGACAGACTTTAATGTCAATTATTACTCAGGTGAGCTCACCAACATCCGTGAAGGTTCCAGAAAGGGTCCCTGAGGACCACCAGAGAAACAGGTGGATGCCAAGCACAGATCCGTGCAAACTATGACGCAGGTGTGGTTAGGTTTATCTTGTAGGGAAAAGAGACTGTTGTGGGGTTTAGGTTAAGTTGCAAAGTTAAGTTAAAGGAAGGTTTAGGTTTTTTTTTTATATGTTTTAGCAGTTATTTGATTTTGATTATTTGATTATAATGCATTGATAGTTGCTGTGCACATGAACGTTTCTGTCACTGACCACAGAACGAACACTCACAAAAGCCTCATCTTTTATATTATATACACTCAGACTAAGATGTTGTGCATAATACCTGCTATGCCGCTTCGCACTCTCATTAGTGCCATATTAACGTGAGATATTTGGCCTAATATTGTTATCATATTAGTTGTGAACTCTTTAGGGCTCCAGCTGCAACCTTTTCCCCCACTGCTCTTTACTTAAAGACCATGTAACAAACAAAGCCATACGCTTCAGACATGGAAATTCAGCATGAAGTGAAATTAGTCCGAGGATATGCACAGGAAGGGAAGACAGCAGCTCACTGTCTCACATAATCACGCACAGGTCATAAATGCAGAGAGAGCACAAAGCATTGTGCTTGTGTACAAGCATTTACACACAACCTGGGCCATCAGCATAATTATACAACCGAGAGAAAATCATTTATACTCATACTTCCACTGGCCCTGTGCTCCTCCTCACCCCTCCCTCTCCTCTTTGCCCCCACCCCCTTCACTGCTTTCTCCTTATTTGTATCAAACCCACATGCTAAGATGAACGGGCTGTTCAACCCCACGAGGAGAAATGGAGTCATTTGCCTCCGTTATCTCCTTTTCTCCGTGCAGTGCCCCCTCTTCTTTTTCTACCCCTCACTTAACTTGCTCCCACTTCTTTCTCTATCATTCTTCTTTCTCTTTCGCTTTCTCTCTCTCGCACTCGCTCTCTCTCTCCACTTCCCCCACCCCCAACAGCCCTCAGCCAATGGTGTCTGGGTGTCAGGCAGCTCAGAGAAGCTGTTGTCATGGTGATGGGGCTCCTGTCTGTGCTCTATCCCTCAGGCATCCCAGATCCAGAAAACAGCATTGTGTTTACGTGAGGAGAGGAGAGGAGAGGAGAGGAGAGGAGAGGGAAGATAGAAACAGAGAGGTGGAGGAGAAAGAGATAAAGGAGGAAGAAAAAAAATTCCCCACTTTGACAACAGCTTTTGTTTTGCTGTGTCTTCAGGTTTGAAAACCTTGCGTGTGTGTGTGTGTGTGTGTGTGTGTGTGCGTGTGTGTCACATGGCCCTGTAGACACCAAGGCATCTCACACCCCTATTCCTGGCACCTCCACCCAATATCTGACCTTTGGTGGACTCCAGCACGCAGACACACACACACACGGGCTATCTGCGTACACACACACATTCACATTTATCAAGATCATGTAACCAGCCCAAAACACACTTGCACCTGGTGTGGCCTAAAAAAAGGTCCTTAGGCAGCCATGTCAGAGGGTGGTGCAATGATGACAGCAGCGCCTACAGTCTATATTAACCACCGTGCCACTGAACTACCCTCACACACACACACACACACACACACACACAGTCTAGATCGTTTACCTCCAGGGTGAATCTGTTGCTGATTGGTTGATGCCATCGTTGTGTCGATGACACTCACTCAGCATGGGGGGGTTGCTTATATACATACGCTATGCTGTGCTCTGTGCGTGTGTGTGTGTGTGTGTGTGTGTGTACGAGCAGCCCCCCCATGGCCGCCCCTACAAACGGACCCGATCAGCTCCTGTATCTGCATCAGTGGTGGTCTATTGCTCCACACACTTGATCTGCTCTTTCTTCTCATAGGACAAACCCGCACATTCATTCCAAGGTAAACAACTAAAGAGGAGCCCACAGGAGTCCCTTTCCTCCTCCTCTCTCCAATCCTACCTCCCTCCTGTTCGTTAAGCCCCCCCTTCAGAATCAGATCGTGGACAAGCACCAGTAGGACGCTGATCTGGCTCACCGACTGGACCCCTCCTCCGGAACTGCACAGCGGGGGGTGGACTGATGAAAGGACGGCTGATACGACGAGGGACATGAAAGACATTGTCGAGGCAAACAGAGCCACAGACACAGCCTGCCTCAGACCCCCCTGCTGCGTCCAGCACTGTACAACAAGTCATTTAAGACATTCAAACGGCACAACACAGTCCAAGCTGTCCGCTTATTGGAGCTTATGAGGCTGGCATCCAACTTTATTCTACTCTGATGCACAGGTTAAGACACTTCATGTCTAAACTGAGTTCACACACCTCTCTAATGACAATCAACATCCTGTTTGCTCAAGGCCAACCCTCTTGAATAGAGCATTGCATTTTGCTCACAGTGAACAAAGAACAAAATAAGCATCTAAAATCTAAATGAGGGAAAAACCTTGAAGCCATCCAAAAATATTTTTAGCTCGACTGGGCGAGCTAAAAGTTAAAATGAGGTATTAGTTGAAGCGCATAACTCTCGATTGAACTGTGGCTCAAAAATGGACCAAGCATGTCTGCACACTCAGGAGTTTATGCACTGAGGCCTTTGTCTTAAAGTGTGTCTCCACTTCTTTACTCATGTTTAACCTTTTCTTTTTAATTCCAACGATAAACAAATCTATGAATCATAACATGACAGACTGGGCTAATGTCCCATTTCCCATTTGTTACAAGTCCCTTCTTTGTGTCACAGCCTGATTATTCAGAACAATCAATCATTTCAAATCTTCAGTCAGAAAAATTAGTAATTTATCGTAAAAAAAAAGTGTCTTGAAAAGGATGTGTGTGTGCCTGTGAGATGTGGGTGTGGGTGTGGGTGTGGGGTTTTGTCTTGAGTAGTTCATTCACTAATATTTTACAATGTGTTCTCAAATACAATAAAGAGAGTAGAGGAACATTTGGGTCAAATGCCCAAAATGGAAGCTACTGTTCCAGTTTGTTTATTAATCATAAAAGAGTCAGATAAAGATATAACTGTAAAGGACATTTAAGTACGATGCAAACACAATGATTTATTTAAGTTGCATTTTTCTCCTGAGAGAATAACACAATTCACAATGACAATTGAATCCCTTTATTTACAATGCTCTTAATTTAACAAGCCCGACGCCCAAATTCATCACACGTTGTACACGACTGAAACAAAAACACATTGTTTATTATGTGTTTATTTATTTATTTATTTATTTTATACCACTTGGCAACTGAAGTCAAATCAAAGTCCTTGCTTGGCACCCTTACAATTAATCACCACATCATCCAATGCTCTTCATGTTCACATGTGAAGCCGATTAAAAATAGTAGTTAAAGACCAAAAAAAAAAAACCCCAACAACAAATGACCCACAGCCAAGGGAGACCGAGTCTGGAACAACGCTTGTTGAGCTGATAAATCTGGCGAGGCCTCAGTCACTGCATTAACTGTGGATAAAAAGCTGCGTGATTTTAGAAGGACTTTGAAAAGATGGAGTGAACTGGCATTTTGATGTTTTCAGAATAAAGAAAATGAAAATCAAACCAAGGACATTTGTTTTTAAATGTGTCTTTGAAACATGGAACAGACTAATTGTCTGTTAATATCTGAGGAAATTCTATTCATAGTGAGTGGTTAGACACACACACGCACGCACACACACACACACGCACACACACACACACACACACACACGGGGACAACTTGATGACAGATGGAAAGAATTTAGAGGCAAAGTAGCATTAATATTCCATCTCTTAATAACAACCACAGCCCTTCCCCCACCTCTGGCTTCACACAGTCACACCCACACACACACACACACACACACACACACACACACACATGTGTGTGGACATCAAGTGCACACAAACACTGAGCATTTCAGCTCAGCCCGAAACAAACAGGAACAAATTCTCCAAATCCAACCACTCCCATTCTCCTCCCTCTTCCTGCTCTTCCTCTCCCTCCCCTTCTTTTACTGACCCCCGCCCCAACGCCACCTCATCCAAACCCCTAACCCTCTCCACAACATGGAGCCCCTTCCCCTTCCTCTCCTCTCTTCCCCTCAGCTCACACCGGTCCACCCTCCCACCCACTCCTGCTGCCCTCCAGCTCTGCAGAGAGCAATCCCTTGGTGGGTCAGCCAGATTAAACTGCCACTGTAATCCGCTTGGCTTTCACCTCCTTGTCCTCAACCGAAGAGAAAAGGAGAGAGAGAGAGATGGATGGATGGATGGATGGATGGCTGCATCATTTAAAGGGTAGATGGATGCGGAGAGGAAGGAATGGGGAGAGAAAAATTAAGACAGTAACAGAAGAAGAAGAAGAGACAGAGGGAGAGGTGAGAGAGTGAAGAGAGGGAGGGCAGAGCCGGGTGATGTAAGCTAAATGACAACAAGGGCATGGAGAGGGAAAATCAAGGTGTAGAGGAAAAAAAGAAAGACAGGAGGAGAGAGTGAGGTAGTATTAAAGGCGGAAGAATAAATCTCATTAAGGACAAACGACAGTGATGAAGGACAGTTCTATGGAGAATAGAAATAACTGAACAAAAAGAATAAAATATGTCGAATTACACCTTAGACCAGATGCTTGTGATGTATGAAATTCACAGGAAATAACATGGAACACTAAGAGCTAATCAACCATGTTGTTCAGACCAGACGACGCCTCACTCACCGCTGGTCAGTGATTTAGAGATATAGAGATTGAGATTTGCAATTTAAACTGCACCAAAAACTGCACCTCCCACAGTATATGGTCTGTATTTGATGCCCACTTGCCATTCACCCATTCATTCTCACTTTCATACTGTGCATCTTTGTGACAGCACATCGTCTGTCACTCATCACTCATACTCATTCACAGGCTGACGGCACACGAGCAACGTGGGAATTGAACCCACAGCCTTTGAGTTGAAAGACGACTCGCTCTACCACTGAGCACTGATTGGTACATTGGTAACATAATTTAATCTATTAAAGAAGACCTGTTTATTAACATTATAAATCAAGTGAGAATCGGCTGATGTCGAGTCGCCCCCTAGTGGCTAAATGCTACTTACTTTCTACTGGCTAGGCTTCACTTTCAACGCTGCAAGACTAGATGCATTTTTTACACAGTCTGTGGGTGAAACACGAGATGCCATTGCCTTAATACCTGGCAATAAAATGTGTCTTCCGTGATGGGATCGCAACCGGATAACACCTGACCACATCTAAGTACGATCTTTTTTTCTTTTTTTTTCATCCTTCAGCTGCTACAGTCCCACTTTCCAAACCTGTAACGCTTTAGATTAAGCTGTGAAAACTGCGGCGTTACTGCGGGATTAAAGCGACAACAGAAAACCAACAAAGCTCTCCACACGCCACGAGCGGTGTGAAACCCCGATGAGCGTCTCAGTGAGCACATCTGCCATGTTCATCAAGTTAAAGATTAATTATCACCCCAATGTAAACAAGACCAACAAGTCAGCGTGTGTATATGACTCAATAATCACAATTACAAACACACAGATTCTCGAGGATTAACACACAACTTCAAGATTAAGTATGTTCATTAAATATACTTGAAACTAAGAATACTTTATTAATACTAATTAATCGACAACTGTTTTGATAATCGATGACTTCTTATACGTAAATATTTAAATATTTCGGGTCATTATCTCGAGGTTTGAGAATACGCTTTATCTGACATTCTATGAAAATTATGAACTGAGACAATAATTGTTTTATAATCTTTGCAGTCCACCTCTGTCGACTTTCCTCAGAATCACTTACGTCACCTTTAAGTTTCACATCCCTCCACTAAGTTGAGTAAAGTAGAGTAAAAAGGTGACTCATTCAACCCCAATTTCACTCCCAACATGGCCGCCGATATCTAATTAACCGTAGAAGTTCTAAATCATGTGGAGCTTCTCTAAACTGTAATGTGCACACATCTAACATTTACATCCGCTTGTGTGGGAGTGCGTCCTCTGGGACCGGTGTTAAAGTGCTGAAAAGAAATAGAGTTAACAGGTATTCCTCTCCTCCACACCCTCTCCTCCCCCATACCCCTCCACCACCAGTGCAGCTGACAGGGAGGGGGTGATGAGACAGGGAGAGATTGAGGGAGAAAGAAAAGGGAGAGACAGGAAGAGAGAGGATATCCTGTGAGGAAAGACTATGATATATGAGCAGGCCGCTTCAAACAAGCAGGGGGAGGAGGGGAGACACTGCTACTCCAATAAAACCAGAGGAGGTAGAAGGGGGACAAGACGCAGATAGAAGGAGATTCAAAGAGATACTGTAGAGAAGAGAAAAGTTGGAGGGAAGTTGTTGCCTGATAAGTCAAGAGTGGATGTGTCGAAATGAGAATGGTATGGCCCAACACCTCCATGTGATGTCACCATAAAACGCCTAAAAGAAGACGTGGTTGACTGAGTTAACGACGAAAACGCACAGGAAAATGAGATTTGCATTGAATGAGGAAAAGGAAAAAGTGAGGACAACTGTCTGAAAGTGATTTTTGACTGCAGTTGTCAAACAGTTTGGTCGTGGGTTCATAATTACTGCGAGGAATTTGCATATCCTTGTTTTACATGATTAGAAAAACACTAACAAATCTGTTCTTTTCGAATAAAAAGTCATTTGAGTTCACAATAAAATGTGGTAGCTTTGTGCGGTCAAATCTCAGAGATTCTTCTGGTGATAGGAAGTGAAGTTTCCTGAACACTCAGCATCACCCCGACCACAATCACTTCATGGCTGACCCTCACCTTTACTCTAACCTTAACCACTGGCCGCAAAAGCAGCTTATTTTCCACAACTGAGCGTTTTTGTCCTCAAACACACGTGTAGACCCGCACAGCTGTGTCCCGTGTCCCACACAGAGTGATTGATGGTTTCAGGAAGGTGCTCTCGGGCGCAGGAAGTCCAGTCTGGGTCAGACTCCAGCTACACGTCCAGGCATGGGCACCATCTGCATGCACTCACTTTAAGTCCGAGCACAAGCACGAGCTCATACAAACACAGGAACACACACGAGTACTTATTTCGACACGTGATACTCTTCCTCTCGTGGCTGTTTACTACGTGATGCCTTTTGCTACACAGCAGCAGGAGTGAGGGAGAGAGGGAGTGAGTGAGGGAGTGAGGGGGGGTGGGTGCACAGAGTCAAGGTGAGCGGAGTGAGTCGGGCATGTGCGTGCAGTGTGCACTCTCCAATTTTAGGCTCCGTGTGCCATTGTGGGCCAGCATGAGGCTGTTTCTGACAGCAGCCATTACAACAAATAATTGAACAGCAAATGAAGACAAATGATATGATTGCAGCGCGTGTCCCAGCAGTCAATCTGCTATCTAGGTGGTTCCCATTCAAAGCCATTGATCAGCTTTACAACCTAAGTAGCCGGCCAGGAAACTAAATGGCGGCGATCAATGCTATTTAACAGATTATTGACTGCTGACTGGTTGCCTGAGATCAAAATAGAGAGTGGGGGAATAAGCAAATAGAGGAATGGAATGAAAACACATGAAATTGGAATTGCTTCCTTTGCTTCAGTGATGATAAATGGGAAAGAAAAACACTGAGACAGCAGAGAGCAGGGATAAGGACGGAGAGCGGTTGCATTTTTTGGTGTGTGCACCTCGCTGTGCTTGATCATGTGCATTTAATGAAGAAATGAAAACAAGACACAAACACGATCACAATAATAATAACAACAATGACGATCTGAAATTATTTACATTAAATGTTATCTCAAGGCTCTCATTTGTATGCATCTCAGGGTGACTTCTCTGTGTCGTCGCCCGCACACCTGAAAACTCCACACATTAGCGGCGCTTTAGGGGAAAAAAAAATCAGCTCAACAAGGACGAGAATCAGCCATCGCTTCCTGCTCCTCTTTATTCGGTCGATCCTTGATGGAGCTTTCAAGTGGCCGCGCAAGTTGGCACATAACAACAGCCGCTTGCGACGCAATTACGTCCCTTTGACAGCGCGCTCCTTCTTGTGCGTTTCCACTGTGTGGTGTTTACAATCCGCGCACTAGACTTGAGCCACCTGCTGAGCCTCGTGTCTGTGTGGCTGTTCAGCTGATTAATGTGCGACTTAATTAGTTAATGAAAACGAGTCGGGTTTTTTCTCCTTCGACGTCGACTTCAGTCAGAGCCGTGGCGAATAACGTCTTCAAGTTTCACTGTGCGAGTGTGTGTGTGTGCATAAAAATGTTTGAGGTCCTAATGAGGTAGAAGCTCATTTCTGAGGAACTGGTTAAGTTTATTAGAATTATGGTTAGGTTTAGGTTAGAGTTAGGCATCTCCTGGTTGTGGTTAAGGTTAGGGATAGTTCTAGTCTAAATGAATGAAAATCAATGTAGTGTCCTAGAGAGAATAGCTGTGTGTTCGTATGAGGTTTGTAATGGGGTTTGGGATGTGTTTAACAACCGTCAAAAGTCCCAAACCACTGTAGTGTTTAATAGACACAGCAGCGTGTTACCATGGTGACTGTGCCCAGTTACAGGGCTTGACTCATGAGGCTGCATGTTTACGTTTGTATGTATGAAGGTGTGTGTGTGTGTGTGTGTGCATTTCTGTCACCTGATAAGAAACCAGTTGCGTGTGAATTTTGTTGAGCCTCAGATTCAGCTCGACCACATTTGTGATTATTTTCTCCGCTCGTTATCTTTGTGGACATTTTCTAAAATTTGCTTTCGAGCAGAAAAGTGTTAGCGCTCTGAGACGGCAGACGGTGGCCAAGCATCAATGAGTTGCTGTGTGCAAATGTGAACGTGAATACAGACTTAAATATGGCTATAGTAGAATGTGCCAGTGTTTGCAGTGTGTGTGTGTGTGTGAGAGTGTGAGTGTGAGAAAGAGTGTGTGCGTGTGTGAGTGTGTGAGTGCTTGCTTTTCTCAGTTCAGCAGAACCTCATTAATTCAGCAGGAATGGAAATCATTTCTGCACGGAGTGCACAGGAGACAGAAAGAGATGGAGAGGAAGACGCGTGGAGGGTCGGCGGTTGGGTGGGCACAATGAATACTCAAATTTCTCCATTTTTCTTTTCTCCAAAAATGAAATAATCAATATTTAAAATAATATAATGTTCAGGATAAATAGCACGATTAGTCACAATTCAATAATAACGATTAAATCAAATGATATATTTCCAACGGGATTCACAGGGTAACTTATGATACGATACGATACATGGCCCACACTGACGTTATATCATGATATAACAATACTATGATAACTCAGTGTGTTTATAAGAGGGTGGAAAGGAAAATGACAGTGTTAGGACTCAACCAGACTCAATTGTATTAAATCGAATTTCTCAAAGTCAGACTATAAAGCCTGGCCCACACTAGAGGATTTTCAAATCTGACTTGATTTAAAAAAAAAAACGTGGGAGTCCACAGACACAACAAACTGATGTAACTGGTTTTCAATATTCGAATCCTGAGAAAGCGCAGACGAGGCGATCCAGTCGAGACACAGGACCACACACTTGGCGTTAAATCAAACAGTTTCAGGGAGGAGATTCCAGGGAATTGGGAAATCTCACAGAAACACGCGTGATTTCACGTGACTTGAGGATATAAACAGACCTGGAGGCGGACTGTCGTCAGTTAATCGCTGTTGTGTTTGAAAACTGTGGGTCAAGTCATGGCTGAGAAGACGGAACTTGGCAAGTTACGGTTCTACACATCCGTTTCGGACTAGGGCCGCAGCGATTATTCGATGAATTGATTATTAATCGGTTACTAAATCAATCGTCAACTACTTCGGTAATCGATTCATCAGTTTGGGTGAAGTTCTCTGATTTTTCAGCTTCTGAAGTGTGATTTTGTTTCTGGTTGCTTTGCAAACAAAGAAATCATTTTGGTTTGTGGACAAAACAACATCATCGATCAACATTTTTAAACATTTTCTGATCAAACAAGTGCTCGATAAATCAAGGAAACAACCGACTAATATTATAAGCCACCGTTAGGGAGTCATGAGGTAGTAAATCACTACCGTCATATCACTAACGATGAGAGTATATAGCTGTATATGCAGATTACCGTATGGTGTGATTTAATTAATTGAATGGCAACTCTTGGGAAATAACACATATGTCTAATCTAGGCTTTGATTTAGATTGAAATCTCAAGGGGTTTATAAAGTATGTTCATAAACACAAACAGACTGAATAAACAACCCAACGTCCAGATGGATACATTAATAAAAAGGTAATCTTCCTTTTGTAGCAGCAGATCAGAGCACAACCTCCTCCTGCCATCTCTCCATCCCACAGCCGGCCACCAGACAACGTGGAACAGACAGTAATCTGGACATGCACTGACGAGATTACAGCATCCAGCAGAACAGTAGAGAACTACTCCCGGCAAGATCGGCGCAGAGGGAGCGGAAGCAACTCCAGCTATCATCTGAAACCACGTCAACAAAGCAGGATTCTATAGCATATGTAGCCAAACTGAAGTGGTCCAGCTGCTCAGAAGAAACCTCTCTCTTATGTCTCGCACTGGCAGAGTGACGGCTGGTCGCACACAGTCCTCCAATGAAAGCTGACCTTTTCAGAGAGCAGCAGAGTGCAGCGCAGTGTAGTGGATCTCTCTATTCCAAATGTCAACTTTACCGAGAAGATCTGATGAAATGAAAACAGATCTGCCCGTGCAGATACGGACACAGAAGAGTACGAGTGTAAAGCATTTGCTTTTTCCATGCATTAACACGATCGTACACTAAAAACCAAAGTATGAACAAATATTCAGACCGAATGATACAGAAAGTTGAAACATAATAGTTGTGATAAGCACAAAATGTGGATTTCTGGATGTTCCAAGCGATGATGAACCCTTAACAGCAGCAGCTCAGTCACAGATACAGTAAAACATAATCTATTTAAAGCTCTATTGTTTTTACTGTGTTTATCTTCAGAGATAAATCCTTTCTTCATAAAGATTTATTTGTCTTTCTAGTGTAAGTTGAAAAAGTGAGAGATGTAAAGAGAATGCAGGAAAGCTAATGATAGGCAAGAATCTGGTGATATGATATGAATCCTAATGCAAAGATGACAAAACAATAGATCACAATATACTGAAAAACAATGAGCAAGGAGCTATTTATTTCCCCAACCAAAATAGTCTAGTGAGAAGAGCGGAACATGTAATAAGAGAAAGTCTGCTGCCAACTAGTGTTTGGAGGCTTAAATGCAACACAAACTCACTGTCAAGTATTATGTCTGATGTATTGATCCAACACTTCTTGAAAGAATCAATACAGTATCACGCCATAATATTAGGATATCAATATTTTCTTACAGCTCTAATTAGCATGGCTTACACATGCATGTATTTTATGTAGCTCTTTTCATGGCAACCATCAACCAAGCCATCAGGAGCACTTCAGAATATGGACCAGAGGGGCTGGAAATTGAACCGTCAACCTACTGCTTTGGTGGACAGCATAGAAAAAAAAGGTTCAACACTGCTTATTTTTATATATGTCAGAGAAAAGCTAAATCAGCTAAATCTGTTACTAATTTACAATAATCGACAGTCAGCAATTCTGGGGTAGCTTCAGAAGGTTGCTATAAATGGCTGACCTCATTAGAGGCACTGTTAATTAAGCCCAAAAATCACACTTTGAACTTGCAATCAAAAGGCATCGTTTCCAACTGTGGCACGGTACAGTACGGTACATCGCTTTCTGCGTTTCCATGAGGAATATTACCAAAATAACCCGTCTTTGGTAATACAGTAAAATGGTACGTTGCGGTCAGGGTGAAGCGCAAGCCTGACCCAGGGTTTACCATTCCAAACTGTACCATACTGTACCAAACTGAACCTTACCATGACAGAAACACAGCAATAGTAGGAGTTTAGACTGACGTATTGTGTTTTCTTCCACTCTGAAAATCAAACATTTGATTGGTGGATCACACAGGAACCAAAGGAGCAGCAGGAGAACCTTCATGTACAACACAGAGCATTAGAGGACGACACCATTTTATATGAGGCTTGTCATAAAACTTGCCAGAACTTGAAAGGCATAAAATCTAAACAGGTGGACTTGAAACATTAGAATCCAACTGGGAGGCAACAAAAGATGCATTTACATGTTCCTCGGTTTTAGTGCCATTTATTGCCCATAATGTGAAGGGCACGGCGGTATTTTCCTCTCGTGAAAGTCAGTTCTGTGAAGCTGATGCTTACATTTTACTAAGACTCATCAAACGCCAGTTTTAAGTGCAAATGTAACTCTTACAAGTTTACAAATAAATATGCTTAATATGATTCTGATCATTTCAGAACCTCTTTAATCTTCATCATTACAAGGTTTATTTTATGCATTTCAGGATGTGATATATGGTCTACAGTATGGTATGTGAATAAATAACAACATTTTTTTCAGAAATAAGAGTATGTTTTAAAGCGTTAAAGGAACAGGCCTAGGGGAAGGCAACATATAGTATTTTCAGTGCGATTGATAAATAATTCCGTAACAGACATAACATAAATTGTGTGATCTGAGAGAGAACTAGATCCTGTAGGCCAGTGTTTCCAAAAACTTTGATATTTAAACTATCATGATATAAACCATGACAAGAGCAAATCTGTGCACAACGGAGCAACATTTACTGTCATATCTAAATTTATTCTAATTTATTCATTCTAAATCTGCAAACAAATCATTTCCAAGAAATGTTTATCAACACTTTCAACACTTTCATATTTTTAAAATATATATATATATATATATATATATATACACATGTATATAAATAACACATTGTCCCATTCCAGTGTTTGGAATGTTCAAAGAAGAACGTTCTGAGACAATAAATGCAATAACGTTTCAATAATGGCAGAGCATTTTAGAAATGGAGACGTTGTCCTGGGTCATCTGACAGACGCTTGAATGACAGGACCAATAACCCCAAAATGTTCCTATTTAATGCCCCGTGGATGAGACTCAACAGTCAACTATTTTTCTAGCTGTTCCGCCTACTGCGTCTTCGAGAAGATCCCTTGTTAGGATTCTTGTTTGCGTGTTTACACTGAACTGAACACGATGCTGCGATGTTGACACCGTGTGTGATTGTCATCTTCACTGCCAGCATGACGCTGGCTGAACATTTTATGTTCCTTGCTTTTATATATTATGGAACAGTGAGGCAGACACATACAAGTGCAACATTCTAAACAGAATCAGGCCATGCTAAAGGAGGCTTATAAATGAAGATACGGTCATGTCAAAGCAGTAAACCAGGGGATGGTTGAGGAGGACGGAAGAGATGAGGAGATGAAGTAAGACCAAGACAAGGTGTAACCCAGTGCTGAATTTAGAAGATGGGTAAACGGAGAGAGACTCAGAGGAACTGATCAAGGTGTAATAATAAAAGGGTGGTGATAGTGGAGGGGGGGGGGTTGTGAGAGTGTAATGTTGGATAACAGGTGTGGCAGGAGTCACAGAGGTAATCAGTGAGCCAATGGGGAGTCATTCCACTCAGAGCGAACGGGCTGCCAGAGTACCTGGAATAAAAATAATCATTACACCGCATTAAAGTCACTGTCGGTAAATATACCCTGGGCGGCCGTAAAGCATGCTCAGCGTGGCCCCCGCCACCAGGACACCTTAACGCACACACGTGTGAATATGTAAATACACTCAGATGCAAATAATATAAAATACAAATATCTCCACAGACGTGACTCTGTCTGAACTCCCCTGTTGATTCTGTGCATTCATCGTTACAAACACAAGAAATAAACTGTTCTCCAAATATAACTCAACCAACTCAGAGCACATCCATTATCCCCATAGAACTTAGAGTGTTGTTTTAGCAACACAGACCTGGGCAGGGGCTTGAAATGGATCTCTCTCACACACACACACACACACAGTTTCTCTGCCACACAGTATTGCTGTCTTTGGGAAACAGGGATTAAGTCTGTATTTAGGAGAATTTAAATTGCAAATAGGTCTTTGTAATTGTTTTCGTTTTTAATCTTAGCAGGGAGGGCTGATTCAGAGTTGAGATGTCAGGCATTCATCTAAAGAAGCACTGTGTTTGTTTCGCCACTCACTTCAATGGGACTTAATAAGCAGGCTGTCCGGTCTGCAGCAACACACACACACACACACACACACGCAGACGTGTGCGCGCGCGCGCGTGTGTGTGTGTGTGTGTGTGAGCACAAACACAAGCAAACACACTCGTCCACCCACGGGTTCAGTGGTAGCGAAGCCAGTTTATTTTGGTCGTAAGTTTGGGTGCCCAGCTGGTGCTACAGACTTGTGGACTGGCAGAGTTTTACAGCAGACACACACACACACACACACACACACTGACAGAGACACACACGCTGTGCCAGGACAAACTGTGCCAGGCTGCAATGTCTGCCAGTTTTAAGCCCAACTGGTGCCACAAAGAGAGAGAGGGAGAGAGAGAGAGAGAGAGAGAGAGAGAGGTAGGAGCGACTGGGAAACGGCAGGACAGTGAGTGCATGTGTCGGTTTCCTTAAAAACTTATGAGCCTTTGAGGTCAACATTCCTTTTTATATCAAACCACTGACATTTGATGAGACTAGTCATATTGACACATAGGAATAAACCGTGTGGAATTCTACAAGCGTCATGCGTTGCTAAGCATGTGATGTTGTGATAATCCATGTCATTAGTAGTGATGGTGACAGGGAAACCTTCTCAAAAGTTTGTTAGTTTCTTTGGGGAAATGTGTCATTTTTTATTTTATGCAGCACTGAGAGCTGTGAGTGGATGCTGTGAAATTCACAAAGACTTTACCCAATCAGAATGCTCCTCACACTTACAGTGTTTGTTTTCACTTATGGAAGGACGGTGCTGCCTTTAGAGTGTGGAACAACCTCCAGTTATTACTGTGTATTCAAAGTAATGAATGAGTGCACTCATTTGCAGATTATATTATTATATTGTAATATTCCTCACATAAACAGCATGTAATACCAAAAACATCATACATGCAGTGTTTCCATATGTCATGCACCTTCCACGTTACATCCTCACACAACTTCACTCCTTAAATCCTCAGCAGAGAGTTCATGTGCACGAGTGGACCTGCACAACAGCGATGCGATCGAGTTTGAATTACAAATCAAACTTCACTGATTTCATTTACAGTCTTGGCAGGAAAGAAAAGGAAGGAAGGAAACGCACCGAGTTAACCAACAGCAGTGTTGTGTGTTTAAAGACACATTTAACTGCCTGGGACTTGTCTGACAAACTCTGTAACCACCGTCTTGAGTTTTAGACCTAATGAGGAACGGCAGTAATGGAGTGCCGCTCCAAGCTTTGCTCTGGGAAGAGAGAACAGGGAGCATCGCAGCTGCAGAAGTCAAATGGAGATGAGCAGCATCACTTGACTTTGAAGACAAAAACTTCCTCAAAGATTAGTTAAACAGGAAAAGATTCACACACACACACACACAAATCCACTAAGTTACTTGACAGTGTTGAAGCCGTATTCCGAGTTGCTCTGGCCTCACCTTCCAAACTTAGGAGTCAAGTCAGCGCAGGTTGCCAAAGGAAAGTTCAAACAAAAGCAAAAGCAAACACAGAAGAAGAACTATCATAATTGCAGCAATTTATGCCATGTTGTGCAGGACAGCGTCTTTTTACACAATGGATAAATGGATAAGTGGATGTGGTTTGGGAGAACTTCAAAGATGGAGAGAGAGAGTAAATGTATGTGTGTGTGTGTGTGTGCTCTGTTGGCAGGAGAAACTCCACAGACAAGATGCCACAGACATAAACACCTCAGGCATGAAAGGTCGCCCCTGAAACCCCCTGACAAATTGCTCACTTTAATTCTCCACAGTAACCTGGTTACAGTCGAGGCAAACTAGTGATAAACGTTGTCTTTTTTGTCTTTTTTTTTTTTACATTTTTGAACCGTAATTTATTTCTTGAAAATGACTGAACTGAAATAAGAGAATTTCACTGTGAGAGATGAACAAATTCCCCCCGAGGAGTCGCCGCTATTCCCCAGGATGTGTTCATTTTAAAGTATTTGTTTAAATTTTATGGATGGTGATGTTGCAAAGAGGGCATTCATGGGTAACTAGGTTAGGGAAATTAAATGGGACTGGGATGGAAATCTGCTGCAGGGTTCTTGCTCGTACAATAACTTTGCACGGGCGGATTCATGGCATTTACTCTGCAGTGGCTGTAGCAGGACACAAAGGTAAACTGAAAAAGTGTCCACAGTGTCTTCAGGAATTGCTATCCCGCAGCAACACTGTGACACATCTCATTCCCGCCTTCCCCTTCTCCCTCTTACTTTTTGTCCCCCTCCCCCCTCCCCCGCTTCTCTTCTTCCCACTGTCACTTGTTTGTTGTTTCCATCTGTCCGTCTCCACGTCTGTCTCTGTCAAACACAGGTCTGGGAGCTCATGCTCACGAGATCAAATGCTAACAAAAAAACACAGCACAGTTTAAGCTTGCACCACAATGAACCTGCCAGAGAATCATAAACAATATTTGATCTCCTGCTTCTGTCACTTGCAGACATCCAGTCAAACACACACATGAACACACACGCGCGCACACACACACACACAGCTTGAGGGCAGCACTTTTCAGGCTTTGTTACTTCCCTCAGATAGAAGAAGGTATACACAGACCGAGAAGCCTACTGGCCTTTTTCATTTAGACAGCAACAACGTTAAACAACAGCACACAAAGACAGTATAATCTCACTCAACGCCCATCTGCCTGCAGTCTGCACTCCACACACTGTTTGATATAAAAAGACGACACCAGCGCAAACGGAGGTGGCATGAGGCGAGGGAGGGAGGGAGGGGAGGAGGGGCACGACAGATAGAGACAGACAGACGTGGAGACACAATGTTGTGGCACGCTGTTTGTGTGTAGGCTGTATTTAAAAAGGCCAGGAGAATCTGTATGGAGAACATATTGCTGTGCCAACGCCAACTCCATTCCCCGGCTCTCTCTCCCTCCCTCCCTCCCTCCCTCCCTCTCTCTCCTCATCCCTCCTTCCATACCCACTCTGCCTATTTTATGGATGTTATTATTATTCCTCCATGTCGTCATGTCGCCCCCGCTTCTCTCCTTCCCCCGAGCAAGAAAGCGGGCACTGCTGGCACCCAGCCAGATTACCCAATCAATCTCTTCTGAGAGGAGGAGGGAGGGAGGGAGGCATGGAGGCAAACGGCGAGAGGGGGAGGAGTAAGAAAGAGAGCGTGGAGGAGAGGCAAGGAAAGGGAAGAAAGAGCAGCAAGGGGAGGCGGATGGGGAGGGGGTTTGGTGGTGGTGAAAAGACCTGAGAAGAATTGAAGCGGGAGAAACTGGATGTGTAAAAAAAAAAAAAAGGACAGAGACAAAGATGAAAACGTAGGATTCAGCAGACATGTGGCTCTACATTAGGAGAAGGAGCACCTGGTGTGGCAACGCGGGGAGCAGTGGAGATGGAAAACACACAGAAATCACACGCAACAGTCCAGACAAAGGCTTGGCCATCAGCGCTTGTTTACAGAGTGTGGCTCCTCCCCTTGTGCCACCTGTTACTGTGATCCAGCCGAACAAATGTTTAACCCTCTCAAAGAAACCCCAGGCAACAGCCAACAATCACGCTCTTCCGTGCAGCTACAGTCTGTGGGAACACATCAGATCACTGATTTTCATGACATGTTTACAGTATGTGAAATATTGACTAACAGCTCAAATTGTTTACTTTAAACAGTTTTAACTGTTTTTTTATTTTTTAAATAAATCCAATTAATCTAATGAATCTATTTTTGATTCAAGTCTCTGGGGCCAAATGTTAATGTGAGGATTTGGAATTTACATGAAATTAACGTTAATATCATATGATTTTGGTTAACCTCAGGGAAACAAAGATTTACACACATTTACTATTTAATTTTTTTTTTAATGAGACCTATTTTTTTTTGATAAGGTGAGATTTTGGTCAAAAAAGAAAACGCCAGCCGCCCGTGTATGACATCTGAACCATCATCATGACAGTTGTCATCAGTGAGCAGAGAGCAGAGTGGAGTCAGTGGAGCGCTGCAACGTGAATGACGCATTTGTGACACTAAATCTGTGACTTTCCGCAGGCAGTGAACCCAGATTGGCATGAATCGCAGATGTTCAGGGTTGCGACCTCTGGCTGGGGCAAAGCAAAATGTCGGCCAAGTGTATCATTTCTTGAAAGACTGTTTGTGTGTGTGTGTGTGTGTGATAGAAGTTTCATTCTTCTGTCTGCTTCACTGTGAGCAAACAGGCACGAGTGTCTGCTGTTGTCAATATGTATGCTTTCTTCATCACAAGGCTGCAGTCTTTTAATCATTCATATCGAGTTACTGAAGATGTGCCACGCTCTTATAATCAAACACGTTCCTGCAACAAAGTGCTCTTCTGAGGAACATCCACGTCCCGGCGGAAGAGACGACTATAAGATGTGTTGCTCTTTCAGGAAACCAACGTGATTAAAAGGCGACTTGAAGAGGACAGTCAGGAACACAACGGCAACAATCAAGACGGAAAGAGAGACAACTTAAATTATTTCACAGTGGCACGAGACTCAGCTCTTTGTGATACGGTGTCTTCTCGCTGTTCTTTGAGAGCGTGCAGTCATTTGCATACGAGTGTGGGTGTGCCCTACACACACACACACACACACACACACACACACGTGCCTGCATGTGGGAGCGAGTGGCTATGATAACAGATTTAACCATCCAGGGTTGAAACCAACCAGCGATCCAGCTAGTCAGAGGCCTGCAGTTCTGGGAGTGATGCCAGGGCTCCAGTCCCACCACATTCCCCTGGATTAGCTGTCAGCCAGTCCCCAGATTTTAGGATTAGTACATTATATTCCATTATCTTTCCCAGAATGGAGAATCCATAAAGTCTGCATCATCACTCTTAAAGAGGGCCAGTGGGACATGGCTGAGTAAGTGGTGCCTTCAAACTGGGCCAAACTGAGCTGATCCAAACTAAATCTGTAACTAAGACTCTAAGTCTATGTTGCCGAGCAGACCAATTAGCTGCAGGAAACAAACAAGGAAATAAGTATCTCTAATAGGTATGTTAATGATTAACGATCAGTTGATTAATTGCTGTTAAGAATTTAAGCGATTAAGGATGAATTAATTAAACGATAACATCGGTTTGCTATCGCCTGCGTGTCATTTCTGGACCTCACATGCAGTGTAGGTACGATTTTCGCCAGCAGAGGGCGCACATCACTCATCATACACATCATAATTAGCAGTAGAAGAAGTCAAAATACCGAGAAGAAGGGAAGCGAGTTTCAGCGACTCCTGAGCTGCATTTTGACCAGGACAGTGCAGCAAACTGAGGTTAAAAAACAAAAATCTGGACGTCATTCCCGTTAATCTAACAATCCCAAGTGTCAAGAGAGCTTCCCTGCAGCTTCAGTTAGCAACAACAGCCTCACTTAACTTATGTTCAATCTTTAAAAATGTGCGTTTCCTTAATGTATTGTTATTAGCAGGAAATACACCGAATTTACAACCCTTATCTCAGCATGGCGACCAGAGAAGACCATACATTATGTAAAAAAAACAACAACAACCCAAACATAACATAAATATAAAAGAGTGCACGTTTATCTCTCACAGTTTTGCTCTCTCACTATTTCGTGCTGAGCGACACACAGAGCGGAGTGTGTGCGACTCCTGGGAGCCGTGTTGTTTTTCACTCTGTGATCCGGGGCGACTCGGGGGAATGAGGGAGCCGTTATCAGCAAGGGGCCGTGATAGAGACTTGATCAGGCCGTCGGTCTGCGGGGACTGAGCAGCCAGAGTTAATCAGAGACAGACAGACCCCTCATCACCCTGGGGATTCACACGCTTTGACCCTGACACTCTCTCACTCACACACTCACACACACACACACACACACAGTAACAGTGGAGAAAGCACATGTGCTCATTCACGCCAACTCTTTTTTACCTTGTCTTAATCCTTGGCTACTCTCAGTGTACAAAAACACATTTAATTGTCTGACTTATAATCAGCATCAGACCAAATCAAATCAAATCAAATACTATATTATATATACTACTCCTTTAGTTCCTTTAGTTTTAAAAAAAACATTACAGAAACCATCTCCTGCTGTTTAGTCAAACAATATTTGAAGATTCTTAAAGGTAAAAAGATGTTATTTGATTGTTTTTTAAGTCGTGTACTTATATGCGCCAAAACATTTCCAACACGTACATATAATACGTATTTGTATTCAACGTAACAGACAGTGAGTCGCCTTTTACTGATGTCATTCACTTCACTGTCTCTGCTATAACTTGACTGAGACATATTCAATCCTAATAGTTGGCCAGTGTTTGTTTCTGCAGAGCTTTCATCCCTACGCCATCAAAATAGCTATTTTGGTATTCTTTTGATTGAGAGACACCTCATCATGGCATCATCGAGTCTTGGATTTGAATATCTCATTCAGTGTAAACACAATCAAGCTTCAGTGAGGAATTGAAACAAGGTAGAAGATGATTTACAGCATCTGGCGTGAAGTGAAGAAAAAGGGAGAAGTGAAAAATCTCGAGGAGGTTGAGAACAAATTCAGAGTGACAAATGTTTCGTCTCTGACGCAGCAAATCAGCCGTCTGACAGCTCGCTCACTCTGACCTCCTGAACTTGAGCCGGCTCAGAGGTCAACCAGCGTCTGAATCACTGCACTAGAACAAAAGTGTTGTGTTTGTCAACAGACCTGGAAGTCTCTCCAGGCAGGTCACGTGCTTCGCTCCATTTTACATCTATGTTTAATTAAGTCGCTCTATGGTCGACACAGAACAGTGCGAGTGATCCGGATTGATTAACGTAGCCGCAGACAGAAAAATATGGACTTTATAAAAGCAACTTTCTCCCGGTGGCAGAACACGGAGCTTGAAAGCTCAGCCTTACATTGACCAGACCTGTCAAAGCAGAGCTGTTAAAGAGCTGACATGCAGGTATCCAGCTGGCCTTCCTCTGGAGAAAGGTGTAGGAAATTATATGGCATTTAGATTAATTAGACACAGTTGTCGGATTTAATTAACTACTAGGTTTAATTAACCATGTAATTAATCTTATGGGTGTCCGACTCACCGACTCACACACAGAGACACACACACCAGTGCGTGCCTACACACACACACACACATATGCATAGTATATGCACAACAAATGTATTCTGTTCAGCTGACAAGCACTCACACTTTTGCTGTCAGACCTCATAAGAGGGTTCAACTAAATGGGTAAGTGGCTACAGGCTAAAACAGCTGGAATGAAATGTGAACGGTAAGAATAGCAACAGCTAATTCATTTCAGGGTTCACCTCCACACAGTGATCCAGGAGCTGAGGCGACGGGTCTGTCTGTTGTATACAAATATGACTCAAGCGCCATATAATCCAGTGTAGACAGTATTTAATAAAGTATAGGAGGACATTCAAGGTCCTATTCTTCCTCTGAGGGTCATGGAGGAGCGGGAGCCCATCCCAGCTGACATGAGGTGATGCGAGGGAAAACATGGTCAAAAAATCATATTGCCTTTATTTTTTTGGAGTCCATTAATAAAGATTTTTTTCAGATTTTCTTTTGGCCAGTGAATGTCCGCTGCGCTGCACATCTTCACAACACACATTTTATGTCAAATAACAACTGTGCCTTGAGATTTGAGATACTGCACTTGGTCATATAGCCATTTAAATTCATTTGCAATTAATCAGGCAGCGCTAGCAGGGAAAACTCCGTCCAGAACTCCGGTCCATTGCTGGGTAATTAAGACAAAACACACTCGGGCTACATTTACATGACTCTGGAACGCCAGTCATCCACATTACACTGCAAATCTCCAAGACCGCAAACTAGAGATGGAACAATAAACTATTTTATTGCGCATCATCATAAAAAAAGTGCTCACAATAAGTTGATCATTTTGAATTTCCATTATCTGGATCGTGGGAGGACTTGTTAATATTTTATGGGAGTGACCTGGAAATGCTGTCTGGCTTGCCAACATACAGTCCTAGAGATTTATTTCCGTGTGTCATAGGGGGGAGCCTGCATCTTTCCAATCATTCCAGGAACCCACAATTTCCAATTATCTCATTTTATATCTTATCTTCTGAAATGTTAGATGAAACTGGAGTAGCAACTCAAGACCTCGACCCTCTATCACCACGTCTTGCTCCTCAAACCATATCTACAAGCTTGTCCAGCTCTAAATGTGTCCCCTGTGTGAATGTGTGCGTTAATGTGCTTGTGTGATCGGTCAGCAGCTTTATGTGCTTTGACCTTTCCGGAAAACAATGAGCGGGACCAATAAATAGCCAGACAGTGCCGTGACCTTTCACCTCTGACTGACAATCTCGCTAAGGCCTGAGGGGTTACGAGGTCAGCGGCTAGGACTCAGTGTTGGGCAAACAAGGAAGAACAGCATGAAGACGTCAGTTAGGGCTTTCACACCATCGTGGTTCCAGCACCCACACCCAATTTTGAATCGGCTAGTGAATTCACACCAAAAAGAAATTGGTTTGGAATCTAAAAAAGTAGGTCGACAGCAGGCAAATCTCTGTAGGTTGTAGAAGCAGGGAAGAAAGAAAACATACCAGTAAAAATGGTGAAGAAAAAAGAACATGCCGTGTTCTCCAGACAACAACAACACCCAGCATCGATGACATAGGGAGGTGGAACTTCAGTCCCGCTTAACTAGTGTGAACTCAGGCTGGTTCACTGAGAGCACCACGGCTCTGAATGGAACCAAAGCCCAAACAGAGACTCTGTAATTATGAAGGTAGAGAATTTTGCCATAAAATATAGAACTGGCTGTTGAAAGATTATTGTTGATTTCCAACTCTGAGACGGTCCCGTGCAGCGCACGCGGCAGACAAAGACAAACATGTCGAAACAAGCAACAGCAGCATTATCAGTCAGAAATGTCCCTCTTGTTTTATACACACACGCCTCATATGCTTGTACATGCACATGACCATGAGCCAAAGCGCTGTCTGTGTGTGTATGTGTGCTCCTCGTACACAACCTGAGGGTTGCTTTAGTTCACTCACATAGTCATGGAAAGCCTTGGCCTCGCTGGAATGTTCGCACGTCTCCCTCCGGTCGGGGGCAGCGCAGTACAGATCCCAGAATACACTGCACACAGGGACAAGAGAGGGACAGTGGTTAGACACTTCTCTGTGTGAACCAGAGACACGTAATGTTCCAAGTTACTTATGAAAACAAACTTGTGTATGTTGTGAGTGCATGTGTTAAAGTGAGCTGGTGGAGGTTCAATAAATCTACCAATGTTTTAGTACTGGTACAAATAAAACATGGTGACAGGGATCACCACCAGCAGATGATATTAGGTAAGTGTTGTGGGTCAAACCAAACTTGGCCTGGTCTGTTTCTTTACAATCCACTCACAGTGTACTCTTGTAAACTCGGCTAATTCACTTGTTTTGTTATTCATAATAAACTAGTCAGATGTGCTATTTACCAATTTATATTATAAGTGACACTTATTATACTGTATATTATATATTATTATATTTATTAGCTACTTTGTATAGTTTGTTGAGACAAAAACATCCTCACACATTTTGACCACAGCTAAAGAATCACATGCGTTCTCACTAAATAAAACACTATAGAAAAACATGACATAAATGATATATGTTTCATAAAACATGTAAAAAAAACACCTTACAAATCAAAGTGTTATATTTAATTTATAGAGAAACTAATGTAACATTATCATTATTAAAAATGATGCATAAAATTACAATTTATTTGTATCATGTCAAATCACAACATACATGAACTCGAGGCCCAAATAAAACAGGCAAATACACTAAGTCATGGAGTATATCAAAGACTAAACAGATAAAACCACTAAGTTCTTTTCTTTAAGGAGAACAACACTGCTCACTTTGCTGAGGTGCTGGAACAAAAGTAGGGGAAAAAAAAAAGCATCCCACGCTTAATCTGTGCAAAAATCTTTTTTAATGACCTTCTTCAGGGCACACAACAGGCAGCATTTTCCTTTAAAATGAAATACAAAGTATACTTCTAGTTGTTTCAAGAAGCAGAACCTTTCTTCATTTATCATCACAAACTCCACTTAAGCACCTGCTCAGTTCAGTCCAACGCCTGCAGTATCTAAATGCTCTTCTCTGCCTGCCCTGCTGACCCGCAGGTTACTGACCAATCAGCTGTGATTATGTTACTTACTGCCCAATCAGCCACACTCACACTGGTTAATTAAACCACCCCAACTCCTCCAGGGCAGCAGGGGCCACCAGGTCCCACTACAAATCGGCCCTTAATTACTGTGCTGAAATTAAGTACTTGGGAAGCCAATGCACATTAAAGAGTTCTCCTTCTTCCTGATATTGACTTCATGGACAGCATACTAAAAAAAAACAACCCCCGAACCCGCTGAAGAAATTACTGCTGTCATTTTTAAGTGCAAATAAACGGTTACGTGCATTCTTTGTGCTGATGTTAGGAACAGCCATGACACTTGATATGACAGACTGCAAAATGGAGCAGAAAATATTAGCTGATTGCCCAGAACTGTCAGAGAGTAGTTCAGGAGTTCCCTGTCACATGCTGGTAATTTCCCTACGTTTTAAAAACGACATTATAATCCTAAAGAAAAGACAAAAATAGCTGTCCTTAAAATAAAAAGAACAATACATATAAACCCTGCAGCTCACTCTGACGGAATATAAATAAAAAAAAAAGTATTTAAAGGTTAAAAGACAGAGTTGGTGCATCAAGGGCCAAGGCCTATGTCGAGCACTGGGGTTCCATGTAGACAAGATCGGCGGTGAATAAATATGGTGTGTGTTTTTTTGTGTGTGCTGCCCTTCTGTCACTTGACAATAAAGCCAGTGTGCATTATCATATCTATCGGCTGCCGTTAAGGAGATCGCCGCTCCGTCAGACGCGCAACCATCGCAAATCCAATCAGCTCTCAGGGAAATGAAACGAGACGCAGGTTCCAGTTTGTTACCAAAAAGACAACAAGCGAGTACAGGCGCAGGGGTGAGAGCGAGGTGATCTAACATCTCCTGGTCTGTGCTGTCTAAAATATATTGCAATTTGAACAGCTGACCTGTGTCTCTGAGCCACGCAGGGAAATCTCATTCTCTGTCTCTCTGCATAATCTGAAGCAGCATTGCTGATGGGTGGGGATTGTGTAAGACTTTCATTATCCTGATATTATTTTAGGTGGTTGACATGCTTCATTTTTCTGCATAGAGTTAGAGCGGAAAGGAAAGGAAAGGAAATGAGAGGGGCCATTATGCATCACAAGGGTGTTACATTCAAAAGCAAAACGACAGAATTTACCGAAACATTCAGTAAATCTGTACCACTCCTTCTTTAAATGTTTGTTTAAAATTGCTTATACATTCTGCTCCGTACACACCTGGTGTCCACATTAACCTGGTCTTGTCGAGCTCCGAAAGCAGAACATTAAGAAAAGCTGCTGGTTCTGTTTTCATTTGCATTTTATCAAAGACGGGCAAAAACGGAGACCTTTGGACGAGATGACTTCGTTGCCCACGTTCACTTCCTGATTGGTTCTTATCAGCTGTGAACAAAAAGCTCCATTTACACATATTTTCACTTTCAGTTTCACCTCGTTGACGGTCAGATAAAAGAAATCCTTCTCATGTTTCACCATTGCTGTTTCTCAGTAGTATCGGCACAATATCAGTAGTATCGGCACAATATCGGTATTGGCAGATATTGGCTTTAAAATGGATTATCACACCAAAATCTGTCAATATGGCTAATGACAACAACAATAGGCTAAAAAGGCTGCTACACCCTAGTTGTCTATGCTGGCACCCTCTACAACTAGTTTATTTATTTGTCTCAAAATGCAACATCTGCTGTGGGATAAGTAGGAGAAATATTATGTTAATTTCACGACAAACTCGGCATTTGGGCGCAGGGAAAAAATGCATATATATCTGTATCGGTTATTGGCCCAAGCGCTCCTGATACATCAGCATATCAGATAACGGCCAATACTGTGCGTCCCTGAGCAAACAACTTCCTGTTTACACATGTGTATGCCCAGTGTTGCTGAATGACGAAACAGAGCTAAAATGCCCATCGTGACATGTTTTTTTTTTTAAATGAAAATGTAGTAGCATGGGTTTGTTCTGGGTTCATTCTGAGAGTTGCTGTACCACCTCGTGGCAAAGTGTCTCACACACTTTCTGAGGGGGAAGCCCTTCAGTTGATTCCTGTTTCTGAATAAACTTCATAATAAATCTGAGAAGTCAACATACGTCGTCCATTAGCAGCAGCGATCTACAAGAAATCTTGTGATAGTACATTTTCTATCCAATTATCTTATCATTTAAATCTAATCTCCTCATCATGGGAGGCTCTTTATGGTTTGATGAGTAGTAACTGGTGCCATTTGAGCCTGACAACTATAAAGAGAGGAACTTTCAACTGCTCTTACTGGGAATGGTCACGGGAGAGATTTAAATTACAGATCGAGAGTAAAGCAAAACCTTTTTTTATTCATTCAAATGAGAAACAAAGCTAAAGGACACACGCACACACATATTGTAACCCGTTCAGAGAGAGCAGACGAGGGAAGGATTAGCGTTTGGCCGTCCAGAAGAAGACAATTACTAAATTTAAATGTCATCATGATAATTATTTGCAATTAAATGTGGTGTGACAAAGCCAGTGGTCTCAGTGTGCTTTTCTATTATAATACGGGAAGTAAACAAAGAGGCAGTAAGACAATCTGCTGATGGCAGGTCCGCGTGATAATTCTGTGTTTGTCTGTTTGTCATCTAGCAAGTCAGCCAGAGACAAGGAGACGGGGATGGACAAGAAATCTGACAAAGCATCAGTGAAAATCCCACAGCCGACCATGTTATTAGAACAGACTCTCCTTAATGGGAAAAAATGCTGCAATCAAAGAGCGGAGGCGGAGAGAAACAACCCTTCCAGTTGTCTTTATTACCTTGACTAAAGCAGCAGCTATTCTCCCGGTAGCAGCAGAGCATTCAGCGAGCAGGAGGAGACAACAACGTCACTGTGCCGTGTAAAATCAGGAACTCTCCCTTTGGACTGTTGCTAATAAACACAACACCTGTCATTGTACAGTAAGAAGATGAAGATGAAGGCTGTGGATTAAAAAATCCCGCGTATACCTGCTGGTTTTAGTGTGAATGATGTGTGAGTGATCCATGGCAACTTGAGATTGAGTTAACTGTAAACCAAGTCACATCCCTACAGAACGTAGAGAATATAAAACCACGTGTGCACAGAAACACGTTAGCTCCATATTAGAAGTCATTGCCATCCATACGAACACACGGAAACACATTTGACCACTCACGTACAGTCGTGTATATGTATAGGAAGCAGATAATCTACATACAGTGCAGATGGTTGATTCACTGTGGCAGGGATTCTCTTAATTGGACCGACAAGCCTGTTACGGACAGGAAGTGTCAACAGCACTTTTTTTATTCAACACTGGGAGCTGAAGCGTTAGAACTTTTCTATTGTTGAATCGGTTAAAACAATCCCACTGTCATTTTCTACATACCTCCATGCATTCTTTATTTTTGCTTAAGTCAAACTCTTCATCCACTCGAGAGCAGTACAAGGTGAAGTGACCCAGACACGGGTTGCTGGTGTTCTTACTAACGTTTATTCCCAAAATATCTGATGGTTTTCTCACTCAAGGTAATGGCAATACTGCCTCCTTATAATACCTGGTGAAAGTGCACCATTTTGCTATTTTGTCCGTATCCATGAACAATATGTAAGAAACGTACCTATATTTGCCCCACAGCCATCATGTGGAGGATAAATTGGCTTGATGAATTATAGTTGAGCATGAATATGCCAATTGTAGCTAGATTATATTTGTGTTTTTGAAGTGTATTTCCAAGTAATGGAGATTTTCCAGCCACTCTCTCTATTGTTGCTTCTTCTCACCAAGCCGAATCGCAGCCAAATGTCTCTGATTTACAACCAGGACGCTGATGTGAATGTTTTTTTTCCAACTCAGCTGCTCGTATTTATGACTCTGGACAAAATAACAAGAGAAGAGGGAAGAAAAATTGGACACGGAGAGAGGAAAGGACGTAAAAGAAGTGAGGGAATATCTGATACCTGTGTTTGTGAAGAGTATTTCAGATATTTATGTGGAGTGGCTGAACTCTCACTGTTTTCTCTGCCCCTCACAAACAAGACTTTGGGCGAGAGGAGATCACACAGAGGAATTCTCCTCGTACAGTTGTTGTGCTGAGGTTTTCATGTGTGTGTTAATGTTTTCTGGGGTGGGGGTGGCGGGTGTGCTTAGGAGTCAGTGGCCATCCAGTGAAAACTGATTAAAGCAATCGATTTGGGGATAAGGAGGAGACAACTAGCGGCAGCCAATAGAGAAGGAGCTAATGACACAATCAACACCTGCAGTCCTCACTGAGCCTTTTCTTTATCCTTCCACCCATAACAACAGATGTGGATGAGTGACCCCCACCGGCAGCCGCAATCCCCCTCCCCATTACAGCCATGGTCTTATTCTGAAACCACCACTCCCCCCCAAACAACGCCGTCCTACAGGAAACAGCCACAGAGCCAAAGACTGGAGGGAAGAAAACCCCAGTGAGGTGCTGAGGAGGGGACAACAGTGTTGGGGCTGGGGTGGTGGTGGGGTCAGAGTCTTAGATTTGGCTGTTTAACACAAAAGAGCCAGGAATGCAAAGAGTTAATCCATTCGGGGGTCTCTCTTCCGCAAACAAAGGGACAGGCCTCCAGACAAAGGTTGAGGGAGGGGGAGTGAAGGGTGAGGGATGAGGGAGGTTGGTGGCTTTCCTACCATCTGGAGCTTTTGTTTTGGGGGAGGCTGGAGTGGCATAGGGGTGGACAGAGGACTTTGCCTCTCTCTCTTTTCCGAGCCGACCACCGGACCCCACCCCCAGTGAGTCAGTGAGTCTTCCCCTCCACGTGCTCCGTGGCCCAGACAGACGCCCCTCAGCTATGTCTTACTACACTGGAGTCCTGCCCTGCTCACGCTGGCTAATCAACAGCCGACTCCAACTTCTCTCTGACACACACGCACACACACACGCGCACACACACGCACACACACACTACTCTTTGTAGAACACTGCACTGACATCTTTGGAAGCTTTAATAAAGTGTTATCCCTAAAACAACCATAACGCCAAACCCTGATCTAACCCCCGTTCAAATTTTAGCCCTAGACATACCAGTTCCTCAGAAATGAGGTTGTGCCTCATTACGATCTGGTTTTGGTCTCCACGAGGATTACTGGTCATGACAAAGTCAATGTTAATGCAAGAAAAGGTCTTAGAGACACATACCATGTTCACAACATGAGAAAAATATCAGATTGTTTTGTTAGTCCAACTAAAAAGTAGCATTTTGAAATTCACGTACATTTGAGTAAATTTCAGACTAACACACCCAGACACTGCAAATGGGAGTCAAATTACGAGTGCATGTACCTTCAGTCAGACTCACCCCCCTCACCCAGACACAGAAGAAGAAAAAGTGAGGAAAATTATGGCAAAATCCAAGCTGGTCATTTTTTGGACCGTTGGCATTTAAGTTTATTTTACAGTTCATAGGAGTAGGAAGACTCAGAAAGGTCCTCGACATCCTAACAACAAGTTGCCACCGAAACCAGAAACCACCTAATACCAAGAAGCTGAAGGAGGGCGTATTGTGGAAGCAGACACACTTCATTCACCACATCGATTCCTCACTAGCTTGACTTAATTGTAACACATGCATGGGTTAGCATGGCTATTCTTCTTCGGACACTGTATTGACTTCCTTTCATTTGGTCAGCCTAAACAAAATGTTATTCTTACCCACAACAGTTCAAATCTTAGCCCTAAACTTAACCAGTTCCTCAGAAACGAGGTTCAGTAGTGCTCACGTGGCACAGATCAGTGCCGCAGGTGCAAAATACAAAACTCCTTATATGGACATCCTGGGCTGTGTATTTATAGGTCACATCTTCAGGCTTTACAGAATGCATTTTTTATTCTTATGTGTTGCTGAGAGCGTAAATATTATATATTTTTTTTATATATTTATAAAAAAAAACAAAAAAAAAAACAGAAGTAGCGATAATTGTGCAAAATTAAAAAAAAATGTTTTTCTTTTATTTTTGTTCATTAAAACGAGCCAAGCAAACTTTGGCGTATTTCTAAATATCACAAATTCAATCAGATTCAGTACCTTTTTTCAGGTGTGTTTGAAAATGAAACAAATACAAGCACACACACACACACACACACACACACACAATAGAGCATTCTACTGGAGCAAACTTAACACTGTGGTGTATGTTAGTGTATGTCATTCAGTCAGTATTACTGGTAGCTATATCCAATTGAGAGCTGTCAGGTTGAGAGAAGCCAGGCTCTTTAAGGGCCATTATGAGCTGTGTCAACAGGCTGCACAATTACAACACATGCTGAGGCCACAGAGGATGAATAAATGAAGCCGTACATCCGGGTTTATTACACAGGGCCAGCCAGGGGGCTTTGCGGATGAGCAGGATAGCATGAATGACAAACAAAGTGGGCCCTGTCAAACCTCTTATCCTGGCTCTCTTCCCCTCTCTGCTTTGCCTTACTGAGGATTCAGCGTCTCATCCTCCCTGTCTGTCTACCCACTTGTCTCTTTCTCTGCATCCTTCCCAGTTGCCCCGGCTTCCTCCTTACTGCCTTACTGCCTTCCCTCTTTGATTCAAAATGTTGTATGAGGTATTGGCACAGTGTCAGCACTGACTTCGCCAAGTGCATCGCCAAGACCTAGCCTGGGACAGGGCTGCCAGCGGGGATACAAGAAAGAACAGATTCTTAGCTACTGGAAAAGAAAAAGGATTTTCTAATAAAATATATACCTGCTTACGTCTACAGTATCTTAAGAATATGTTTGTCATTTAATGTCACCTTGCTATAGCTTATTCTAACTAAAAACTAGGACTGGAAACAGCTCACTCTCCTGCACCAGATTTCATAGCTCACAGGGAAGCAGGAGCTGCTGTGCTGCTGCCTCCTTAGGTTAGTTTGTGGCCCTTAGGTAAATCATAATGAAGGATTTTAAGCACAAAAATAAAAAGAGAGACATTCGAACTTGTTGATGGATGCAGCAGTGGCTCCACAACTCCTTTTTGCTGTTTGCTGTAAAATGGTGATTTTCTCTATGGACTTTTTTTAAGTTTAAGTAATACCAACAAACATATTTAATGACCAGTGTCTCAGACTGGTTCTTGGCGACAGCGATGCACTCAGCGAACTCAACTAAACTTTTCAACAAATGGTTAGGGGGATCCTTCATCTGGGAGTTGCCATTCCCACTGACTGAGACATGGAGAAAAACAGTGTGTTGACCACAGTCTTCCAGCACCAAAGCAACACCAGAGCTGTGCTCTGTTTAAAGCAGCATCAAGTAAAACAAAAGTAATATATATGTATGTGATGTGGCAATGCACAATGTCAACGCGAGTCTCTCTATGTTTTTTTACACCCTTCAGTTTAAATAAAAGAGCAAAGGGAGTTTGCTCACTTGTCAATCAGAGGGACGCCAGGAATACAGCATTAAAACATGTGTGAGATGATGCACTTAGCATTCCCTGCAATTACAGAGCCTCTCCACCCCTTCACATTCCTTCAGACCATCAAGAGTGCTTCTACAGTATGAATGTGAGCTGTAAAAGAAAAACCTGTGTGCCTGTGTGTGGTCATGAGGAAGAAACAGGGGAGAGGATCAACATGTTACATGTACATACCACCACCATGAGTGTAAAAATCCTGGAGGTTCCCCAAGTGTGATGTTCTTCTCCCATCGGATCTGAGAGAAGAGAGGAAAAGGGTTGAGGAGAGAAGACGGGGGGGGGGGTTAAGAATTAGACACCGCAGCATGTTTTATGCATAATGTAATCATTTTGCTCAACTGTCCTCCCAACGTTAGAGAGATGGAGCAATAGTCAGACAGAGAAAGAGTCTGACGGGCAGTGCAGTGCAGTGCAGTGTGTCTTCAAGCAGAAGCCGTCTCCATTGCCCTCACAAACCAGCAGAGCACCGGCCTGTATCTGGACACTGAGATAAGATCCAGTGAGCGATATCAGACCTGCTCCTTGCTTTACACACTGCTGGCGTGACTCTGCACACTAACACACACACAGATTCAGTGCAGTGAGACACAGAGATGATTCACCAGAGTCTGATGAGGACAGCATGAGAGCAGCAAGATTTCTCTATTTCTAAAAAAAGAAAAAAAAAAAGAAAATGCTTCAAGCTTCAGATTTCTATTAAAGTGTCTATTCTATAGATTTCCCCAGTGCAGTTTATAGTGATGTGATGTGCCTGCCATATGTGGGTGTGGGCCTGTTGATTTAATGCAGCTAAAGAGCTGAGTGCTGCACTGTGCAGGAGAGCATAGAGTGGCAGTCCTCATGGGGACACCAGTGTATTGTGTCTACTGTAAGTGTGTGAGTGTGAGAGTGTGCTTCTCACTGACAGAGACACAGAGGCTAATTGAAGCAGGAGAGTCCAGGTGATAGCGCTCTCATTAGATGGCACTGAGCAGGTGCATGTGTGCAATCAGTCTACCTGCGAGGATAGAAGTCCCTCTTCTACTGAAACATTTGTGCGCGTGTGTGCAGACAAAGATTGAGATATGGCGTGGATGATGAGCGAGCTGTCAGTGCTGTAGCTTGAGAAACAGCTCAAAGTCTAGCATTAAACAATACACACTTTCGCTCACTGCAAATACAGAAGAAGGAAAAATAAACCTACAAAAGAAGTGAATTATGTTCATACCATCATACAACTCGTTATAGTTGCAGGGAATTCTTCTGGGGTATTTTTGTCTTTGTGATCAAGAATGATCTTTTATTATTTGTTTGCTGTGTCCTATATCTGAAAATAGGCCCTGAAGAGCAATATTATCAGACCTGACTGAGGGAGCGTTTGTTTGTATACAATAGCAGTGCAGGGGCGGGTGGGGACAAGGGACAAGAAGCATTTGTCTTGTTTATTCAGTTCACTTCTGAAACTTCTTTGTGTTTTCATACTCCAACATAAAACATAAAACACGTGTCCCTGTATGTGGTGCAGGAATGTCGCCAGGAGACACAAGATCTTATGGCACGTTTCCATCCTGGTTCACTTCAGTTTGGTACAGTTCGGAATGGTCAGACTTACGTTTGGACTGAGAACAGTAACTTTACTTGGTAGGCGGGGTTTGAGCGGTGCTCGGTGGCCGCCGTGTCAGTGAGATACGTAGTGTGACGTCATTTACTTACAATGACATCGAACATGACACTACAGACATCCAGCAGCACACTTTTTCACGTCAAGCTTTATGGTTGACGTCAGCTAGACCCAACCACCTGACTGGCGCATTAAAGAAACGCCGTTCGCGAGGGAGTGACGCTTTTCTGTTTCCCAATCAGCTGACTGTCGTGTGTCTAGCTCCAGTCATACCGAATCGTACCATTACTCTGGAAGCCCAAGGGAATGGTACTTAAACATGGAACAGTTGGGGCTGGTTTATTTGGTACTGGAATGGGAATGCATCCAAAAATACGTACCATACAGAACCAAACTGTTCCACACGCCATGACCATCACTATACTTTATAGAAACACAAAGTGTCATGTGGTGCTGAAAGGCTAAATCAGCATGGCATTGACAATTGTGTCAATGTAACAGAAAATGGTGTATGTTTAAAAGTTATACACTATCTTTTTTTAACAGTGTTGTACATGGACAATTAAAATTGTTCCCTGAGCCTCAAAAGTGCATCAGGTCTTGTGTATCCTTAGAATTTTAGTTGCATTTCAAAGAAGAATACATGCATGATAAAGTCAAACAAATCCTATTGCAATTAATCTGGCATATTATATGATAGCAATGTTGATTTTCAGTAAACAAATACACTATTTTTTCTCATCTACAAAAGAGCAAAGAGCAAAAGTTTAGGGCAGTTAAATTCCTGCAGCATTGAAGAATTCCATCATAATACCGTTATTATCTTTTAATTTGGATATTGCACTTGCTCGTATTGCAATTTTGATTATTTTGTGATTTATTGTGCACACAGCGCTAAAGTGCTTGAGTGAACAGAGAGGTTTAAACACAATTTCAGACTGTATTAGTATGACTGTAGCCTTGGTTATGATAGAGAAATGAAAAGACAAGGAAAATGAGGAGGGGGAAAAAAAGGCATAAGTTGCTTAAAACATAAGGATACAGAGAGGTAGATGAACACATGAGGATGGATGCTGAATGATGAAGATGACTCTAACAAATCTGTTTGCGACCTTCCTTCTAATCTCGTGATTCATTTCAGCCTACAGCTAGAACCACATGAAGGTGAGAAGGTGAAAGGTCAGGCTGCAGTGTTTGGTAGGATGTACCCACTGAGGCTCTCAATCTGACTTTATATTACCATAACTACATAAAAATAAAAATAAACTCATTTTTTAGCAGGATAATGTTGCAGACACAACAGCGTTAAATGGACTAGGCAGTGTTTGTGCGCGTGCCTCGCAGATGTGGTCTATTAGTGTTGTTTTTGTGTGTGTGTGTGTGTTGTTTTAATGTTGTTTTTAGACAGCTTGTGAATCTGCATGTGTGCGACCCAGTGCTTCTCACATCTTTCCAACGGCTCACTAGTAGCACTCAGTCCTGGGGAGGAGATTCGCCGGCAAGGATCTGAAATCAGTGAGGTTCTCAGCAGCTCCCCTACTTCATCTCACCTCTCCATCTCTGCTTCACATTTTAGACGTCCACTCATGGATGTTGGCGGCTGGGCCGGCCCCCAGCCGCCGCCATGCCTGCCTGTCTGCACCCGTTACACAAAGCCAAACACTTTCCTGTCTCATTGATGCAGTGAGTTTGTTTGTTTTCTTTGTGCATTATTTTTGTTCAATTTCTAATTTGTTTCCTTCAAAAACCCCAAACCTTTTCAACTCAACTAAAAGGAATAATCAAGATATAAATAACAAACCAACAAATATTCCTCCTTTCTATGTGATCTAATTTGATCTAAACTGGATGGATGGATGGATGGATGGATGGATGGATGAATGGATGGATGCATGGATGGACCATGAAATCCTGGGTCAATACAGCAATTGGTGTTTAAACAAATTGCCCAATTGGTAGTCAATAGAGAAACTACTGTTTGTGTGTGGTAGGAGAAAAAAAAGAAATAATTTAAATAATTTTAATAAACTAAACTATTTTGAAGCCTTTACACCATTTAAATTATCTCTGAATAATCACATATTCCTCTTTACACATTTATAAAAAAAAACCCTGCAACACTACATTCACAACAATAGCAATTCGAGCCATTGTAGCCTCTCATTCATCTGCCTATTTACTTATGTGTAATGTGAATGTTGATTACTCTCTGCACACTCACTAAAAGAACAAATGTAAAAGTTAATGTTCCCACCTCACCAAAGCTTACGGAGCAGCTGTCAAAACTACCAAGCTCACTAGACTCTCACTTCTGCATGTATGTGTTGCGTGTTGTGTGAATTGGACACATACAGTAAGTAAGCTCACAAAGGTGCAATAGTATTACTATTGGTGCTCGTTTTTGTTTTGTTTTGCTTTTCCATTAGTGATAGTACCTGGTACTTTGTACTTTTTTTAGTATGAAAGATATTAAAATGTCAGTGTCAGACTGCCGGCTACTGATGGTCAGAGAGTGTTCTAAAATCTTAATATTTAACAGAGGAGTCTGTAGTATTTAGCGACAGCACTGCTTGGGAGCCGAATCACAACCCCTTTGGCCGTATTTTAGTTGAGTTATTGTGTCAGACGGAGTTTAAATTACTTGATCGGACTAATAACGATAAATAATTGAAATTGAGTTTGTGATATCGGTATCGGACACAAAAATGTGGTATCACCCCATCCCTAGTTCAAACGTGCCAAGCTCTGCTACAACTGCGCACCACATGTGACTGAATGCCAAGCTCGGCTGATTTCAGTGACCAATAAATGTTAGTGTTGGGGAATGGAGTGGAGCTGAATGAAGCTGGTGGACACAACACGTGCTGTACAGGAGAAAGACTGGAAAAAGGGACCATTAGGAGGAAGGATGTCCATTAAGGAAGAGTATGCAACACATTAGTGTCTGAACGTCTTTGACAGTTCAGGTGCCCTAATATAAGACTAATAAGTCCGGCAGACCTGGGATAAATGGAAATGTTTGGAATGGAGTCAAGCATTAAACACACACTCAATTTAACTAACCAGAGAGCAGCTTCATCTTCTAAATGTCACAGCAGAACGTGAGCAACACAATGTGCACACGATATGTCAAACTGCTCTAATTATAGCAATTTATGATCACAAATTAGCGCTAATAATGAAGGGCGGGTCATCCCATTAACTGATGTCATGTTAACAATGTCCCAAATTTACAAACAATGAAAAGAACATTGTTGTTGTTCAGCTACAGTAAAACAAAAGTATCCGCGCTTGTAGTGATATCAGTCAAGAGCTGCTCGAACCCAGGACAACCTATAATTTGAATTCCAGTCCTGGTCATACAATAGAGAGAGAGGGGTGTGTGTGTGTGTGTGTGGGGGGTTAGGGAGTCAAACTGAAATAACTTCTTACCTCTGACAGGAAGGTCTGTGCTGATTTCTGTGCGCCAACATGCAGCAAATACTCATACACATATAAAGCTAACCTGGAAAAGAGCAGAGAGAAAGACAGACGTCAGTATCACACCTCTAAATTCCATCTGTACCCATTTCATTCCTCATTTGAAAGATTATTTCACAATTAAAAAATGAGCTGGTGCTCTCCCTTCATCCTGTAATGTGTCACACTGGTTTAATTTCACGTGGCCTATCAGCGACTGGCAGAAAATCATCAGTGTGTCATCTGAGATGGAGCGTGGATAAACAAGATTTTACAATATGAAGATTATACACAGTGCAGACGGGTTGTAAACGTGTGATGTAAACCTCTGCAGCTCTGAGCTAAAGAGCCTCGGTGGCACTCAGCCACTTCCCTGTGGTTTTAGGAAATCTGCTGTTGAGGCACAGACGCTGAAAACAAAACAGCGCAGACAGAAAAACATGTTAAGAGGCGACAAAAAGGAAAACATCCTCAGATGTGGCTGAAGTTGGCCTTTAGGATAATAACATGCTGTTTGCTGGGTTCCTGTTATTAGCACACTGAAGCTTATTCCTGCAACAGGAGGAGAAAAAATATGGCTAAATAATAAATTGTAATTAATTTCTGAAAAATGAAAGATTACTTAACCAGCTTATGGAACATTATCAGCTTTTACAGATAACTTGTCGACACAGATGAGCATCCCATACGACATGAAATACTCCAATATGAGCAAATATAAAACTTTTAGTCACACACTGAAACAAACACAAAAAGTTTTTCTGAGTATCTTGGTTCTCTATCAGATTGAGTGGATTAAGAATTAAAATTATGATAGAAGGAAGTTAAAGCAACAATATAATAAATAATAATAAGACAAATAATAGCAAATAATCATCTCTCTTATCCCAACTAGGACTATGGATGGTCTTCGCCTTTTTGTGTATTACGTTCAATTTGAATGTTTGCATTTTACAGACCGTCACTTGTAAAACAAATTTAACCTGAATAAAATAAAAAAAAACTGCAGAATGTCTTTTTTTATAATTTGTTTTTTTAAACTTCAAAAGTCGTGGCTGCACAGTTTCTCTCAGGACCCGACAGACTGTGGCCATAAGTTACAGCAGCCTCCTGCTTGAGGGCAAAACCCAGGTCAAAAGACATCCACATACATTTCACTGGAGCTCGTAAACCTCAAAAGCTGAGAGCACGTGGTAATAATTGCGGCGTCCATGCCTTTTGGCAGCTGTATTTTTGAGAGTGGATCAAACCGATGTCCAACTCTTTTATGTGTCAGCTTTCCTTGTTTTCTGAGGTGGTTATTGTGGTCAATCACTGTCATGTTGACAGTGAAACATTTACCTGTGCCTGTGCACCGTCATCCTGAACAGTTCAGGGGCATTTAGGTTTCCCAGGCTCTGGGTAAAAAAAGGGGGAATCCATTGGTGTAAAAAAAAGAAAAGTGTGAAATACCCCGCGGCAGACATCAGCTCCGATACACCCAGTCCAGCCCGTACAGCATCGCACAGAGATTCCCATGAGAACCACAGCAATGAAATTTTCATGGCAGAGCCTGGTGTGATCTGAGGGGCTCAATGCCTGAGCGATGGGCACCTGCCCCAGCTGCAATGCATTATTTAAAAACACTCATTCAATCCAGGCTTCAGGAGACACCTTTTGTTAGTCAGTCAGAAGCACTAAGTGTAACTCGGGGGAGGCGGAGCTGATAGAGCAGAACCCAAGGATGGCCAGGTAGGTAAATGGGACATTGTGGTGAATGCAGTGTCCATGGAGAGCTGTGAAACTGAATGTCAGGGTGTGAACGCTCCCCTCCATGGACACTGTGAACATGAATTTCTTTCCCCGTTCTTTACCCTGCGCTAGTTACATGTGTCACTCAGGAATAAAAGATGAGAGGCTTTACGAGACACAAACCGCAACCGCACGTCTGCTGTCCACCTCACATCTCACGTTTCCTCTCCTACACATTTCACTCTCCCCGTCCTCGTCCGCAAAGTTTTACAAAAATCTAAAGTGAAGCAAATGACGTGATGAGAAGCACGAGACGAGCCTGAGTGGGAGGATGAATGTTTGGCCTTTGGTTCGACTGCTGACTCCAAATCAAAGCCCATTAAATAAAGCTGGTATGTGTGAGTTTAAATTAAAATATCTCCGGTCTGTTTCTCATAGCTCCCTTTCTTAAAACTCTGTTTCTGAGACACAGGATGAGACGAGTGTCCCTGCAAACACATGGACCATGCGTACTGATGAGCTGGTGTACCTGTCTGTTACTACCAGACCCGCCTCCTCACAGGGAGGGAGTGTTTACAACAAGCCTGAGAGAAACGTTCACAGCTGAGGCAGAGACAATAGTCAGAAAAGGCAAACGACAGTGACAGTTCGGTCGGTTTCGAGCTTTTCTTACAGACCCTAGATTTGAAGAAGCATTTTTCCTGTCTGTAACTTTTCCTGTTAATGAACTATCGTAATGAATCGGTGAAGAGTTGGCGTTGTCCTGTGTGAAGACAGTGAACACAACTGTTGTGCAAGATAATACAGTTACTTTGTGCCATAAATCAAATCATCCAAAACTACATCCCAGTGGCGTTGAGAATACTCAGTTTTAACACCAAAGTGTCTTGTTTAACGGGGTTATACTGCGTGTAAGAAGTGTATTATATTGAGACATGAAATGACGCGTTGAAGACAGAGTTATGACAGGTATAAGCATTTCTGTATTTCCGAAAATTGTCAATCCCAGGGTTGCAGTGAAAAGCTAAAGCTCACTTTTGTACATATTTTAAACAAATCACCTTTAAAACAAAATGTCTATTTGAGCTTTAAACGGCATAATCATTTGCAGTATAGTTTGAATGCTTAGAACAAAAAGAAAGAAAAAGAATCACTTTTCTGATTTCCTTTTCTTCCCTGACTCTAACCTCATGAGGCCTAAATCAGTGGTTCTCAAACTTGTTATACCAAGTACCACCTGGGAAAATATTGAGCTCTTGAAGCAACACCATTATTACCAACTGCAGCTACAGTTAAAATACAGTGGAGTAAATAGACTGAGCAGATTTATTCCCAATAAGATCATTTGCTCTCTCATCATCCTCCTCTTCCTCACATATACTTCACACACTGGTATAGTTAAATTAGATTAAGATTAGAGTGAGCGTTAAGGTAACTCTTATTTTTTATTACTTAATTGATTATTATGTTTTTTCGACGCACGCTGGTCAAAATTCCTCCACTCGATTTTAACAAGCACCGGGTAGATCACGGTCCATGGTCAAACCCTGATCACGGATTCAGGATTATCATTCGCCGAAGGAAAAATCCGGACAGTAATGTTACAGCAAACGCAATCATTTGATAGAAATAGCAAGGAAACACATCTAGGCCTATAGGCTTATCTGTGATATAAACAACATTTGGAACATCCATCTTGATACAAAGATTGTAGGTATTCCACATGACCTCATGCTGTGTTCAAAGACAAAATCAGTAGTCGGAATTTCCTAGTTGAAATGTCCAGATGCATGTCATTCCCATTGTTGTGTGGCGTCAGATAATGGGTCAGAAAATTCCTACTGTCGCGAACGCAGCATTTCTATGCGCGAGGGCCTCTCGCGCATAGAAATGTTGCGTTTGCGACAGTAGGAACTTGAGATCTTCAACCTCAAGTTACTGTACATAGTTGGTTGTTAATATAATAAATTATTGTCAATAATTGTCTTAAAGATTATACGTTATTGTGTTCAATAAAAGTGCATTTCCCTTAAGCTTGACACCTCAAATGTAAGCCAGACAAACATGTCTGTGCACAAATGTACTGTCATGTACTTAAGCCTAAAGAGCCCCTCTGGTGCTGGCAGACACATAGAAACCTCCCAGCAGGGTGCACTTTGCGCTTTGCTTTAGCACGCGGGCGAACACTCACCTCCGCTGCTACAACTCCATCCTAGGGGAAACAATGTAATAGCTATAAAAACAGAGAAGGAGACAGAAGAGGAAAGAAAGGGAAATATAGTCTGTTTGTATACATTTACGCTTCATGTCGTTTACGTGTGCATATTTAGCGACTTTACCGACCCCGGTGACTTTTTCTTTTTTCTTTCAAAAAAGCAACTAGCGACAAATCCACAGACTTTCCTAAATACTTTCAGAGATGGAAATGTACAATTCTGTCCCACAAGTGAGATCCATCTAACTGTATCTACACACACACACACAGAGAAGAGCTGTGTGAGCGCAGCACACACGAGCTGTGGATGTTCAGTGCAGCTCACTCACCGATCTGTTTTGTTCATCAAGTAAAAGTAAGTTTCGTTTTCTCCTCTCTTTATTTTACAACACTTTCAACACTTCATTCACCCGCTCTCTAAAGAGTGTTCTGGTGATATCTAGCGTCTCGCATTGTTTTTCTAAAGTAACGTATTCGCTGTCTACACCTTTTTTTAAAGAATACCGCTTCAGGTCTTCTAAAACGTTTCCGTGTGGACGGCCTCACAGTAGAACAGTATGGCTGACTTTCCTCCAAGTAGCTCCAGTGGTGGTACACGTACCACAGTTTGAGAACCATGGGCCTAACTAGTACTTTGCTCCTTCAAGCAGATCTCTCCCATCACTTTGTCGCCAGGAAGCACACCTGACATTTAGCCCGAGGCTGACCCACCCTGCCCTCCCTTTCGTTCACTCGTCTCCAGAGACTCGGGACTCTCAGCTGAGTTTAGCCAGCTAAAGCGCAGACAGTTAGCAAATTAACTGTCATGTCTTCGTTTCAATAATTCAGCAGGGAGAGCGAGCGGTGGCAGAGCGAGGTAAGGTACGCACGGAGGAAGTGAAGGTGGCAGGATGAGGCAGTGCCCGTTACTGCATCTGCACTCATACACAATCCATGTCTTTCAGAGGAGAATATAGGACATGCATAATTTATAGACTCAGTGGTGTCCTCAAACGCAGCACAAAGAGTAACAGAGTAAAAAACAGAAAACGTTATTTCCTTAATATTAAATATTAATGGGCACCTTATAAAAGAAGTGTAGAACTGACGCTGTGGTGGTGAACAGGTGTGAATGTAGGTGAAAGAAAGGTTGTGTGTCTGTTTGAGACGCCTGTGATACAGTGAAGCTGTTTCACTGAAGCTTATTCCCACTGCACACATTGTTTATATTTGCTTGGCTTTGTTATGGCGGTTCCTTTGTCAAAACAAATCAGCCTCTATGAGCGAGTAGACACGCTTTGCTTTAGCCACGGGTTAATCCACACACACACACACACACACGCACACACACACACAAGCTATTCCTCTTGGGACACTGTACTTACTTCCGTTCATATTTGAACAGCGTGTACAAAGTTACCCATAACCTTAACCATAACCAGTTAATGACTACGCCTAATCTAATCACAATTCAAATCTTAGCCCTAAATTTAACCAGATCTTTAGAAATTAGGTACTGCCTCATTAGGACCAGGTTCTGGTCTCCATGATGACTACTGGTCCTGATAAGGTCAGTGTTTATGCCAGAAAATGTCCTACAAGTATATCTCCAGTATATATAATCACACACATGTTTACACAGCATTTGAAGTGAGGACACTCATTGACATAATTCATTCTCAAGCCCCTTACCCTAAACTTAACCATCAAAAACTAAGTGCCTCACCCTTACCCTAACCCTAAAACCAGGTCTTAACCCTGCAAAAGCCCTTTTATGGAGTGACAGAAATTGAGGACCGGCCAGAATGTCCTCACTTCCCCAAAATGTCCTGTAGGTTTCTAGGTTTTTTTGGTCCTCACAAAGATACCAATACAAGAACACACACGCACCGTTAATTGTCCTCTCACCTCACTGAAAACACCAGATATGTTGTTCATTTTCAGCCAAGTCTGATTGTCACTCACACAAAAACACACTTAACATAAAAAGCGGCGAGGCGGAAAGATTCATAACGATATGTGACGAGAGATCATGTTGACATAGTGGGCATACTTGTGTTATCACCAGAGCCTTCTCCTCCCATTGCACTTCACGAGGACAACAGCATGATGTAACTTAACAAGAAAAATGTGTCCACACTGAAATACCACTACGTTTTCTCTCCGTCTGTCGACTATGGAGACACATCCTTTTCATTGTGTTCTAATAAAAGACGCACACGCGCCGTACTTGTGTGCCCTTTTGCCAAAGTGATTAACAACTTTGCGCACGCAGTCTCAATATTTATACTGCCTTTTTCATTTCAAGGAAGAAAACCAACAAATGTGTGCAGATGCACCCAAAGCAGCAGACGAAAAGAAGCATTAATTGACTGTTGACACATCTGAATGAAAGCACATCGAGCCAAAGGGTGCCGAGGGTAAATCAAGGGTTTCTTTACTTTTAGTGCAGTGTTTCAGCCCATGTTGGTGCACGGCTCTTTATGTTCCTGTCAAAGGGTTGAAATGCAGATGGCGGTGCCATCTGTGTAAAATCAAAACCATGCATTCAGGCCTGAAGATCCCCATTAAACCGCATGTAAATACATGGGAGGAGTCAGAGGAGGAGTGGAGGATGTAAAGAACCCGGCATTCAAAAAAAACCTGATTAACTTCACACTTGAGGTTCTTTTACCCCAAAACAAATCCAGAAATACTTGAAATCTCAAAAAGTCTGTAAACAAACAGGGAGCGGAATTATTTAGGAAACTATGGACCTGAGATGTTTGATCGTGACTGAAATAGTTCTGTGAATGGCATGTTTTAATTAAAATGCCAGATTAATCAGTGCACATTTCAAAGAGGTCCTTGTTACTAAATTGTACGATATACTAATATTAACATTCAAATGATCTAATAAAATGTGGAGACTAATTAATTTCTTTGGTCACTCTGTCTTTATAATTGTTATTTGTAGGTTTTGCATAATGTCCTTGCACATCAGTGCTTCTTTAGAGTCTTAAAACAGCTCAATGCCACTTTTATGGCGAGGCCTTGGTTGTGTGAAATGTGCGTGTGGCTGTTTTGTGTTGTTTTTCTGAACAAACAGGTTGGATCCAAGCCTTTGTTTCAAGGCCTTGAAGAAGATAATACACTCGATGCACTTAAATGTACACCTGAAGTGGTTTATTGGAACTTTTTATGTGGAAAACCTACAGTTTACTAGTGTTCAGTTGACTTCCAACTTTTGTACCGTTTGACGGATGTTTTGTACGATCACAGTCGTGGTGTTAAAAGTGCAGATGTGTCCAGCAACATATTCCTGATCAGTCATCAAACGTTCACGAACTACAAACTCGTCCTCAGAGCTCAGACATGTCTTCTATATTACAGTGTTCATGAATAAAACAATCTGTTCCTTGAAGACAAAGCACTCATATGACGAACACTACGTGTTATACTATAATCTCAAAAATGTCTGCAATAACCACAACATGACCTTTCGCCAAATCATTATTTGCCTTTTCTTTTACATTTCTGGCGATTCAGAGGCTTTACCTATGCACAACTGCACACACACAACTCACAAGAACTACCTGACAAAAAGGTATGCATCCTTTCCTATGCTGTTATGAGGTGGATTGCGATACCAGGATTCCATCTATCGCTTGAAATGTTTGTGCAGCCCGTGGAAAAGTGGGAGGGAATTGGGCTAAACTGAGGGTACAAATCCTGGGACAGGTCAAGGGTTGGGGCGCCCCTGAGCAAGGTAATCCCCATTGCTCCCCTGGTGCAGATAAGTGCCGCCCACTGCTCCTGCGCCTGATTTGTGTGTGTGTTCACTACTGGAGTGTAAAAAAGGATGGTTTTACACGCAGCGGTCAAATTCACTATCACTAACTGGTGTGTGTGCAAATAAAACTAATTCTAATTCTGAAATATTGTAAACAATGCAACAGATATAACAGAATAACACTCTTTACTTCCAGTTTTCTAATGAAAAACCGTCTGTATTTCTCTTTATTTGTTTCCAGTGTGATTGTAAATTTCATTTTGTTCTCTAATTTTTGTTTTTAAAACATTTTCTCACTCATTGTCTCCCGCTCTATCCTCCACATGCTGATTGTGTGGGGGCTGGAGCCAATCCCAGGACACGACCACCCTGGACAGGTCACCAATCCATCGCAGGGCCAACACACACACAGACGAACACTATAGAGTGTCCAATTCTTTTTGGAGTGCCCAGAGAACACACACACACACACACACACACACAGAGACCACAGGGTGATCTTGCTGTGAGGCAACAGTGTAAGCCACCACCCCGCCATGTGGCCCTGGAACATTTTCGGGAATTATTGAAATCCTCTTCATTTCCGATAGCATCAATAAATAACATCTATTTTAAAAAGCTAGTGCCTGTATCCCTCATAATACTGAAATAAAAACAAAAATCACAGGTTGCCTGGTTGTCACACCTGTCTGTCACTTACACTAAACCTCATTTACACTAAAATTTGATGGTGAACCTGGGAGTTTCAAACCCAGGTGATGCTGCTAAAATAAATACCATTCCCATTGCCAGAAGCTGTGGTGTTTTTGTTAGGGGAAGAAAGAAAACAACAACAAGACCACAGTATCTTTTACTTTGGTCTTTACATCTATTATTTAAATGACACAATTCATGAAATAAATCATATTCAGCAATGTCCCAATTTAAAAATTAACTATCACTACAAACATTAATGTGAACAACTATGCTAACAGCCAGAAGGTGAATGCTCATAGTGTCAAGATATGGTGGCTCGCTGGTGTAAATAGAGCCAAAGAAGAAGAAATGAGTTGTTGCAGATTGAAGCTGCAGCTGATTAAAACCCGAGTGCATTTGAAGTGAATCCTGTTTAAACACATTCCCACTGGTGAAAAACTGGTTTAAGGAGTTTAAGGAGGATGTTTTCTTGAACAGTGGAAATGGCGTATACAGTACTGGCGCTTTTCCAATATAAATTTCTAGCACTACTCGGCTCGGCATGGCTCGACTCTACACGGTTTGGTATCCGGCACGTCGTTTCCCATTACTCCATAATAACCTGCTCATCGCTTGTGGGCTTGTGGTGGTTTCAGTGTACTGAATCATTAGAATCAGACCATTAAAAAGATTAGTTCAGTGCTTCCTGCGTAACCAGAGCAGGTTTTCTGCAGAATTCTTGCTAAATACACCGGGCTCCAATATGTTAAATATTGAGATTTTCTTGCTAAACGTTTGTTAAAAAAGTTTAACACATATTTTCATGTTTTTTAAGTCTTTCTAACTGATCTACAGTTTGGTATGTTCAGTGTCAGACGCTCATCACACTCTCTGACCAATCAGTGACCGGCAGTCTGTTGACGTCACATTTTAGTAGCGGCTCAGCTCGCTTGGAACCTCACCAGAGCAGGTACTAAAAAAAGTACCTATCGCTAATGGAAAAGCAAAATAAACCAAGTAGAGGTGTGCCGTACTGAACTGTGTATTTGGAAAGCAGCGTAACTGAGGCAAACACTGCAGAAGCGATAACCCGAAGTTACGGAGCCAGTCATGAGAAATTGTAGATATAATGTAACCAAAGGTCTTCACAACAACCCAGGTAGGCTACATTATTAGCCAGGAGTTAGCAAGTGAGTCTGCAAATAATTGCATCCAAAATTCCAGTGTTTTGGGGGAGGGGCCGTGCAAGCGCTTCCTGACTTACAGCCCGTAGCCTTAATATTCACTTTCCCAAAAAAGCCTCGTCTGCAGGCTGTCACTCAAAGTGACACCAGGCTGTTAACAAAATCAAATAAGTGTGGGTGTCGTGTGCAGATCGTCTCCTTCTTGAAATGGAAATGCAAAGAGAGAGTGCTATCAAATAACATTTGCACCACAAAAGGTTATTTAAAAACAAGTCAACTGTTTTTTTTTCAAAATCAAGTGTTACTAACTTGTTGAGTGCACAAAATGTATTGTTTAAATGCTTTTAAGTGTTCAAGAAATACACTGCTGCCAATTACAAATGATGTTTTTTTCTCTAGTTTGAATGTATTTATGTGTAACAATATTATAATATTAACTATGCTCACACTACTGGAATTAAACCAGGGGAAATAATCACTTATCTACAATCTTATCTTAACCCTGTTTCTTTTTATTTTTTATTGTTGAGTGATTTCATTATTCTTGCCAACATAACAAACCCGAAATGATTCAAACTTTTCTTAATGAAACCTACTGAAAGATCAGTAAATTATAATATCAATATGGCTCGATTAATAATCCCCTGAGCTGTGATTGGCGAGTCTGCTTTAATCTGACATAAGTTCATCCAGGGTGCCCCCCTTTATTTTTCTTCTTTTTCAATGCGTGAATATATAAAGAACCGTATGAATATGTAAATATGAATATGAGCTCATTCAGTGAAGCGTTGAGGCAGCTGCTGTGAACTCCATGCTTACAAGGAAACATGTGTTGGCCCTGCAGGGCAGGTTAGGGAGACAAGACAGGTGAGGGACGAGGGCAAACAGTGTCCATTATGTCTGTGACCACAATCCTGTGACACACACATGCAAACCGGCTAAACTAAATGTATGCAGACAGGTTTATAGAAAAGGATATTTACTTTAGATCTTTCCAGCTTTAAAGGACTGGACAAGGTCATGAATATGAAACATGCAAAAAAAAAAAGAGCACGGACAATGTTGCTCATTTCCACTCCACAAAAGACTTACGAGTTAATTAACTCCATTTATTAATTTTAACCCTCCTCTTACAACTACCATTTGAAAAACACACAGAGCAGAATCCACACTTCCCCAAAACAGTCTGAAATAAAATAAAATAAAATAATTAAAAAAAAATCCATTCCCACAATGTGTTCAAAACACACGAGAGTAAAGAGCAGCCATGATGCAAGTCCTTGTTGTCAACATGCAATATTAAAGCATCATATGCCGGTTCAAAGGTCACTCTGCCTGCTGTTCCTAAAAACCACATGGGACTGTTTTCATTTAGGATTCACTCGTCCACCTCAAACACACACACACACACACACACACACACACACACACTGGTGGAGAAATCTGCTCAATCGTCCAATAAACTGATGAGAATTCGGAGGGAAATGAAACGCTCATTCCACACAACATGTACAAAGTCCCATTTGAGACCTGAGCAAATGAGCAAGTCACATGTCCAAGAGGCTGTATCAGATGAAACATTTAAATCAAAACACAACAATCTTCCTTTTGTGTGTGTGTTATAATAGATACATGTGTAGCAGCAGAACTGCCTTCCTGGACCTGACAGTGTCTTTAGATTACAGTTTCATCTCAGCAGGGATTCCTGCTCACTCCTCTAACCTCACACCGTTTCATGCTTAAAAATAGCTGCTGCTGCTGCTGATGATGATGATGATGATGATAAAGGCCGGTACTGATCTAACGTGCTGTGCTGCAAAATCATTTTAATTGTCCCACAAAGGAAGATAAATAATCGTATTGATAACGCACAGTAATATTGTTGGGAAAATCAAACGCGATCAAAGGCGATTTTGCAACAAATAAAGACAAATAAAGACGAAATACACAGTTAACAATCCATTCAGTCATTTCTGACGTTTTTGTAAATACGGAGGCTGCAGCTTCGTGTTCGTACAAAGTTTACCAGCGCTGCACGAGAACTGCCAACTGTACGGTACAAAACTTTTCCCTTCACCGCCAGGTCTGATCGCGTCTCGGAAATAAAACAGCGAACATCCCGAGTAACGAGCTGCTGCCGCTGGTCTGTGTCTAGCACCAGAGAACCACCACCACCATCATCATCATCATCATCAGTTTACAAGCCTCTTCCAGCGGCTTCATCTCCCTAAAGTTTACCAGAGACGAGAAGAGCAGCTCGCGGTCTGCACTGAGACGAGTCTCCGCGCAGGAAACATGTTTCACCCGAGATGAAATGGAATGAAAACACGCGTGTCTCTTTCTCCTTGCCCGGCAGGAGCGCGCGATTTACTCCACATTGTATCTCTCTCTCACACACACACACACACGCACACATTAAAACACATTGTCGCTCTCCCGCGAGCCACTGGAGTGTTTGCATAAACGCACAATATCAGTAAATATCACGTGCACAAATGACATTAAATAATAAAAACAAAAGTTTAAGAGAGGCACCTCTAAGGTGGGTCAGAGAGGAGGAGGAGGGGGTAACAGGAGCGCACTTTGGTTACTGTACTCTCCTTTTAAATTACAGTAGCTAGTTTAGAAAGTTGACTCCCCTCCTCTGCCCCCTCGGCTGCATGATAAGCAGGTAAACTCCTACAATAAAAGCGCACGGTTCACTTACTTTTCTCTCGCTTGGCTATCGGAAGGGACGACAGCTCCTTTACCTTTGGCGTACATGCTGGATTCTGTTTTAAGACTTTTGCCCCACTCAACACCTGTCAAAGAAGGCAGCCAGGAAAACGCTCCATCTCCATAGCTACCCCTTTAGTGTTTTTCCTGCCCCCCTCCTCCTCCTCCTCCTCCCCTCCCTCTCCCTCCCTCTCCTCCCTCCTCCTCCTCCTTCTCCCTCCTCCCTCCTCCCCTTCCCTCTCTGCCCTCTCCCTCTCTTTCTCTCCTCTCTCCCTCGCTCTCTTTTTTTTTTTTTTTTTTTTTACATCTCAACATTGGCCACAAATCAGGCACAGTTTCTATTGGGGCGACTTGAAACCGTCAGCTCTTGGATTTTTTTCCCCCTCCCCTCCTCAGCCGCTGTTCCACAGGTCTGCTCCTCCTCCCTCCGCTGTCCAAACGGAGGGGGCTCCTTAAAGGGGAACACACATACACACACGCTTCTTGTTTACTGACCTCAGAAACATGAGGATATAAGTAGGGAAATGGGGAAAGGCATTGTGGGTAGAGACTCTGCTCCTTTTGGGAGTCTTGTGTATATCGATGTGTAGAGAGTTTGAATCTATCTTGTTTTGAGACACTGAGGACACTATGTTACATCTGTTATCTGGAATTTGTCCCCATTAGGTTACATTGTACTATTAAAGGGATAGTTTTTTATTAAAGTGTGGATGTATGAGGTACTGACACATACTTCCCCTTTCTTTTCTTTTTTTTTAACCAGTGGGAATGTGTTCCATCAGAATTCACTCCTGGGTCAAATTACTGGGTTTATACTAGACTGGGTTTACATTGGCTTTGGCTCCTATTGGCCCAAGGCCATAATGTGTATCCATGAGTATTCATGTCCTCCCACGAAATGTACCTATGGCTCTTATGCAGGAATTACCACCCATAGGTACGTGTTCACAATAGGCGCCCCCTAGCGGTAGTATAAATAACAGCAATCTGGTACCTTGGGTGTGTCGTCATAAAGTCGCTTCAATAAGATTTCCAACAGCAGTTTGCTTAGTGGTTAAAGCTTTGTACTTTGGTGTGATTGACTTGGCTTTACTTATACACCATGCAACATTTATTATGTCATTGTCTTTAACTTACTGCCTAGCCCTGTCTTTTTTTTAAACCTAACCCTAACCTAACCTTGTTCTTATACAGTGGGTTGGCCAAAATTACCCATATTTATATTAGCAATTAGCTTTTAGCAATGAATGTTTGTAGCAAACCTCAGCTTTTACAATTAGAGACAGCACTCAATGTATGGTATTGAAAGATTAACTGAAACATGGACTGACAAAAATTCTGGGTATCAAATGGAGTCACAAATTCTGGGTATACCCTGGAGTCTGGCTAACACCAAACTGCATCTCAATCTTGAGCATGTGTCCATTTTCAAGATGTGTGACCAACGGACGTCGATAATAACACCTCTGTACGCAATAGTATAGACCTTCAACCACTCAGACCAGTGATCCAGATGACATACAGTATCAAATACAGTAGTTGTTGTAGTTGGAGCAATGGTCATCTAGTAAGATTGTTTAATGCTCTTTGCTACTCTTCAGTGGCCGCCATGTTGGATGTATACAAAAACTGCTAGACATCACTTCTCTGTTGTCATGGCGTTAAGCCTGTTTCTACCCCACCAGGGGTTTATGATTGTTTCCCCTTTTTTAGGAGATTCTGAAATTGGCCAGAACGACATTTTAGTTACTTTTCCATTATACAGTTCTAGCACTACTCAGCTCTACTTGACTTGACTCTATCAGACGCATCATTTTCCATTACTCCAGTACCTCTGGCGTGAGTGAGGTTGCCATAACTGCCGTAATGTTGTTCTATATGCGACACAAACTAGTGACTTGGAACCTGACCACAGCAAGTACCAAAAAAAGCACCAGGTACTTGGTACTATCCGAATGGATTGCACTGTAAAAGCTATTTATTTATTTATTTTTAAACAAGTGAACTTCCTACTAGTTTTTATTTAAAAAAATAAAGCCTTACATTATATTGTATACAGTCACAGAAAGTGAGTCAGAATGAGCCAAGCCAAGGGGACGAAGGAAAGACGAAAGCAAAGAGACCAAACTTTCTCCAAACACAAGAAGAGGAAGAGAGACTATGACATGATTGTTTTCACAAAGCAGCATATTGGTTATATGATCCCAAATGGCGTTTCTGTTTGGATAAAAAAAAAAACTAAAATGTATTTTTCATAATACAATGCAGGGACACGTGAGCTGCTGTCTACAGCTGCCTCATTTGGGTATAGTTTAGCCTCATTTCCACCATGCAGATTAGTGCAGTTCAGCTCGCCACGTTTGGTCTTATCTGACTTGCATTTCCTCAGTGTCGGCTTATCACAAGAAGATGACAAGCTTTGTTTAAGAGAAGGCTGTATGTAGGCTGCACAGAAACACACCGCTGTGATGACTCTGTGTCGATAAATCAACGCATTGCATTGTGTCTAGTTCTGAGCTGGACCACAGTGCTTGGCACCCAAATAATGGGATGGTACAGATTGGTTATTTTGGTCTCACATTATTGCGTACTGCTCAAAATTGCATATCGTACTGTATGGAACCAAGCTTACCTGTCCACCCTGTACGCATGACAGAAATGCGAAATAATATGTGTTCACAGCTGTGAAAAATGGTGATTCTAAACTAAACAGCCGGTAGTATTATGTTGAGTCATGTCATTTACAGCAAAGTCTGGAAGGTGAATGGATGAGCTTTGCAATCTCATGTTATGAGTGTTAGCGGTTTTACAGGTACAGGTTACAGATGGACACTTTTTTCCACTCACCATATCATGACAGTCACTAAGTCTGGAGAAATAGCAAAGTACACTATAAAAAAAAGGCAAATTCCAACCCTCCTGTCTTCCCTCTTGTCAAAGTTATTCCCCCCAAACACAGGATGTTATTGTCCATATTAGTATTTGTCTTTTTCATGATCCGCTCGCTAACTTCTGGCTATGGTCTACTTCAGCAGTGTGTTTTGAACTCCAGTCACGCACTGCGAGCGCACGGACACTATGCATGCAGATAGTAGTGAGTGACAGATGTGTACAGCAGCCATTCATTCCTTGTGGTTCAAAATAAAAGATTGGTTGTTATTATAGTATCCCATTCCCAGTGTTTAAACCTGGGTTGAAATGGATTTTTGCGGTTAACCTGCATTCATTAACAGGTCAAACAGTTGCAACAGTGAACGTGCTAATTTACTCTTCTTCTCCATGTGAATTTCTCTGTGAGATTAATAAAATATCTATCTATCTATCTATCTATCTATCTATCTATCTATCTATCTATCTATCTATCTATCTATCTTCTGTATCATCTTTGATTGATGAACTTTTTAATTCTATGTGAACGTAAAATAAAATTACAGACCACGGCTTTAAATACACAGATAATGTAATGAGATTATTTTCTTCTATGCTGGCATTGTTTCCATGATCACATTTGACCTATATAAACAAAGTAGATACAGATGTTAAAGAACTGGAAACCTTAAGCAACCATGTGCACTCGCACAGTAGGGTTTCATGACCTTATACTTTGTTTAACTAACTGTAACACACACATTGGAGTAAAATCCTCTCTGCTTCCTGTTGTGGTGTTTTTCTTTGTGGAGTGAGAGTAGCATGTGGTGATTCACTCAAAAAGGAATGCTTGTTGTGGAAAATCACTTCCTTCTTTGCATTCTAATAATCCAGAACTTAATTCAGTATTGTATTTTAATAATTTAGTGAGCATAAACCCTGTGACCTTCCCACATAAGGGTCATTCTTTGCCTGAACCCCTGCTACAAAGCCCTGCACAGGACATGAGGGACTGTAACAAGGATTCAGGTGAAGTGACGTATTGTTTTTTCTTTTTTACTCACTGCTGTTGGTCAGTGGACATCCCATATTACACTCTGATCTTGATGGAACATTTATACAGGTCCATAGATTGTATATAAAACGTGGACATAGTCTTGAAGTTTGCAGGGGGAGTCAAACCAAGAGTAACAATTCATGAAGAGCCACCAGGAGGCGATACCACTGGTTGCACCCCATATAGTCTTTTCTTCAATGTAAAGGTCACAGGTCACGGACACACCCTTATGCTTGTTGTTAAACTGAAACGATGAAATACAGTATATTCAGGCTGTACTGCCAAACTAGTATGAGGAATGGGTTTTTAAATTTTTTGTCTCATAATAATCACTGTCTGAAGTCATACTTTCTTCACCTTCTTTTTTTATTCACCATTATTTCAATTTGAACTGAATGATAATCCTTGTTGCGTTCTGGTCAGAGCACACAGCTGCGAGGTTTGCTTGACTCCGTCAGCTTTCTGAGCAGTAAAGGACACACAACCTTTGATTGTTTGATTATTAAAACAGTCCAAAATGAAGAGGTTGAATGTGGAACCAGAAGCGATGAGTTAATCAAGGGCGTTCTTGGGCGTTATCACGGGGGAGGCTTAAGCGGCAGTCTCCAGTGCCAAGTCATACTCACTGCTCTGCACACACAGAGCGCTCGCTTGCAGAAGCAGCAGAGCTAAGACTGCATGTTTAACATCCCGTACAAAGCCACATTCCTTATGAGATCATTTTAGCTTATTTCTTGTTCGCTAAGAGGGAATTGGTTATTATTACTCATTCCAACTCTGACACTCCAGCGACCTTAGGGCAACCCACTTTCCCTGCCAGTCTCACACCTCACACTCCAATTAAACAAAAAACAGCTGCAGGGCGCTGGTGAATGTGACCAGTTCGTAATAATAGCATATATGATTAGCTGCAGGAAAGTAAGTTACACTGGTGTTTTTTGTTTACGAGGCCCTAAACACAGGACATGCTTTTGACCTTTAACATTCAACATCTTATAATCCTATACTGATTAAAGAGATAATTTTTTGATGGTGAGGCTGTTAAAAGGAGGCACAGAACAGGAACTTGATCTGACGCAGGCCCAATTCAAATCATCCGGCTACATCCCAAAATTCAAGCATTTCATATTATATTATGTACAGTCTTAGACCCCATTCAGACCTGGTATTGACATTTTGTTCTTACTGATCTGATCAAGTGCGTCTGTTCACATTAAAACATGTCCTGGATCTCCTGTGACCACATATGAGTGGATCTGGTGACCCCGCCCTTTATTCAAATACACACTGATGTCATGGCTGTTTGCACGAACAAAGTTATGTTTTCAATAAACAGATGTGTGTGTGTGTGTGTGTGTGTGTGTGTGCATGAGTGACAGTGAAAGAGAGAGACAAGAGGAGCTAGAATTATTCAAAAAAAGTTCAAACTGTAGAACATCAATTAAAATATGAGTACTCATTACAGTAAATGGACAACACCAGCTGGGGAAGCAGTCTCTAATCTGTCGTGAAGATGGATTGTGTTCATGCAGCTCACGAATGTGGACAAACGCATCCTCAAACCACCTCTGAATGTGGTTTCTGTGACCTGATCTGATGACTCATTCAACATGCATTACAACCGTTCAGAAATGTACTTCTTGAACGGTGTGATCTGGCCGATTGGATTACTGCGGACAGGTGTCTGTAATTTGGGCTAATTAAAACCTCCTGAATGCACACCAGATTGAGAAGACAGTCAAGGCTTTTATTTTATAATCATTGACAAAGCTCCGAATACCCAGAAACAACCCACAGAAACACACAGGGCATAATGTGCATGCACTCCATAAAGGAATTGGGATGAAAAATGTACTTGCTGTGAGGCATAAGTGCTAACCACCAGTCCACTGGGCCTCCCATTAACAAAGACACTTAGATTGGTTTCATGCCACAGGTTAATCCATCAGATAATGTAATACAAGTTTGATGTCAAAGGGTAAAAGTAATAATAGTGCTGATATGCAATAACTGCAATGATAATCTAATTCAAGGAGCATACCTTGTAGAAGGATATCCTCCACATGTGCTTATTTACACTGAGTCAGATTAACAAAGGATTCAGATATGAAAGCATCTCACACGATTATTATTCTGACAACCCAAATCAATTTTCGAAAGGAATCTTAAAATAAACTAAAGCACGTTCCTTCCTGCTCAATGTCTTCTTCACTCAAAGCCAAGGAAACACTAAACAAACTCTATGGATTAGACAGGATTAGATGAAATAGTTTTTCTTTGACAATGAAATGTGTGTAAAACTGTCATTGTTCTGCTCCAGTCTGCAGAGAGCGTGCCATCCCTTCATGTTATGCAACAGCATGAGCGGTGAAGGTTCACAGGCATCCTCTAGCCCTGTTTGGTCTCAGCTCCACCCTGAACATCGGTCTGCACGGGAAGGAAAAACACAATAAGCTGCAGACCAGACCAACAGAGGAATTCCCCCAGCCCCTGCCTTTGTGAGGCCAAATTATAATTAATCACAGATTGAATAATTCATCGCAAAGTGAATGGACGCCTTTCCTCAGTCCATTCCTCTGCACCTGCCTCATGAGGCGTCCCCGGAGGCCGCATGTGTGCATTTGTTGGTAATGTTTGGAGGAGGAAAGGAAACACACAACAGCAGATCAGCCAAACACAAGACAGCACTGAAGTTCTGCAGCCTCCGTGAGTCAGCCCTGACTGGTGCTGGCCCTCTTGATTCACCTCTACTTCATTCTCACTTTGTGTTTCTCCTGCTTCTCCTCCTTGACATGACTGACTCATAGAAGAGAAATTGCACTTTCACATACATTGTGGTCAACAGGATTCCTGAGGGGAGGCTGGTTTTGCTCAGATGCCTCTTTACCCTCTTTACGCCCTAAAGCTGGCGGAGGCAACGTATTTGAGTGTTACTCAACAATAATTCCATAAAACCTTTTCAGCATAACGTAAATCAAGTGTTTTGTAAGAGAACTGAACCTCTTCACCTCCTATAGGTTTTGCTTTGAGCTGTGGGGAAATCTGGCCCTAGAGGTGAGGCTCTGAAGAATCACTGGGCAGTTTATAGACAGACAGAGAGAGAGGGAGACTGACAATGAGGCTGCATGTACCTGTACCTGTGGTGGAAAGGTCGGTAACCAGGCTTTGGTAACAACTGCCTGAGTTTTCCTTGGGTTATCTGTTTGAGGGAGGGGCTAAGAACAAGAAAGCCTCCATCCCATAGAGAGAGAATAATAGAAGACAAAGTCTAACAGCTTCAGCCAATGTTTTAAAAAGTGCTGTGGATATTTCAGCGTAACCTTTTACCACATTTACCACACTAGTTAAATCTAAATATTAAATGTTACACCTAAATGTTAAATGTTAAGTCTACATATTAAATCTAAATCTAAATGTTCTGGGTGAAACTAAATATTTAGCACCTCATACGTTACAGGCGTCATTATCCCCCAAAATACAGCATCTCAACAGTTATTTCCCCCAACTATTACTAATTTAAGATGACTAAATATAAACCATACGCTAATGCTACAGGACTTTGTTTCGTCACTTCATTATTGTTAGGTACAAAAACTACACATAGCATAAAAGGGCCTTGTACGTATGGGTAAACAGAACAGCCTGGGTAAACATCTACTGCTGCTGAATGGTTTCTGAAGTTGAAAACCCTTGTTTATGTAACTAAGCTTTCTGTTTCCCCAAATATGAACCTGTTTGTATGCTTTTATGTTGATCTGCTGTGTCTGTCTGTGGGCCTACCTACCAGCTGTTATGTCTGTCCGCCTGCCTGCCTGTCTGTGTGTCTGCTTTGATTTGCATCATTCCACTTGGTCACCAGGTTCGTCTGTGCTGTTTTCCGAACGCTCCCCACACCCCCTTCACTCTCCGCTTCATGCATCTGACACCCAGCGGCTATTGTGGGCCTCTGCTGTGATGAAGAAAGACTCGGAGCTCCTCACTGCTCCCATAATTAGAGACAAAGTAGGAAGGAAAGCGTTGGCACTCGCCGTTGTGCCCCTCCTCTGCAAATATACAGGTTGCAGACACACATGAAAGAAATAATAATAAAATCCATTGCCCATATCTGTCTTGGCTGCCTCGTAAAAATGTTCAAAGTCATTGCAAACTTTAAAAACACTATACAACATATTGCGTCTGACAGCAAAAAAGAGCCTTAATGGCTGGAACGCATCTGTGTTACATTTGCCCATTTTTCTTTTTAACTTATATGTCATTACTCCAGCTTTACCAGCAGCTAAAGCCACCGTACCATCAATCGGACCTTCAGCCCCGGATAGATGAGGCCTTACAAGGCATTTAGATAGAAAACACCACTGTGTAAAAAAAAAAAGTCTGATTTGTTGTTTCAGGCAAATGTGAGATGATCCACCGGAGCTGGTTTGAGTAAGAGAGCGAATCTGGAGAAATCTTATTGTACACACGCTTTCAAACAACAATCATTCTTTGCACTGTCCATGCAGCAACTGTACTCGGGAATCAACCAACATGCCGTGCTAATCATAAGCAGCTGCTCATGTGTGTATCGGCACAGGCTTACCGCTCCACATACATCGTGCAAATATGCACTGTTGACAGAGAAACGCGATCAAATCTTTGGTTTGCATTTTTTTTCTAAAATTGTTTTGCATTTGCAGTGACAAAAGACATGGTCAACATCACAGAAAGTTCCACACGTGTCCTGAGGGTGTGTACGGTTCACGTTTCAATGAACTCATTGTGAGGACAGACCCTCAGACTTGGGCAGATAACAACATTTACATCACACAGACCCTCGTGCCTCCGCTAACACAGAAACAGTGAATAGACCTTAAAGCTGTACTAGGTAGGATTGCTCGAACAAGAGTTTCATTCTGTAGTAATTAAAAAAATGCTAATATTTTGGGAAGGAGGCTCTCTGGCCTAGACAGACGCAGTACTATGTACTGTGGTACATCAAGACCCGGGTTAGCGACCCCGGTCAGAATAAAGGTCTTTCTACATGCAGTTTGCATGTTCTTGCATGTGTTTGAGGGGGTTTTCTCCAGTTTCCTCCCACAGTCCAAAAACATTCAGATTTGGACACTCGAAACTGACCGTAGGTGTGAGTGTGTGAGTGAATGGCTGTTGTCTCTATGTGTCCCTGTGATGGACTGGCGAACTGGACCCCGCCATTTGCTCTATGTCAGCTGGAATTGGCACCAGGGCCCTCCTCGACCCTCATGTGGAGGATAACGTGGTAGACGATGAATGTATGTGATACGTCGTCACATACAGTGAAGTTAGCCTGTGTCACATTCACAGAGAGGTGCATCACATTGCCGCATGTGCGTACACACCCACTGTTCCATTCACGCTTAAATGAGGGTCCGCGTCCGTCTAGCGTTCCACATTATGCATACTCCATCTCACATTCCATTCCAGTAATAGCAATTTCTCTCCAGGATTTTGCCCTCATTTGTATGTCCTTGTTTTCTTTGAGCACCGAGTTGTACGTGTGTGGGTAGCAGCAGATTTACTTGTACAACTTTAACCAAGTTTCCATGGTTACCAGCTTCTTTATTGTCTTTTTTGACCAACACAAGTGCACACTGCCATCTGGATTTGAAATGTTTGTGCTACATTAGTCATGCACAGTCGTTGCATATGGTCCACATGGTGTTCACGTAGAGTCTGCGCAGAAATGGGCGAATGACGAAACATACGTGACAGACATGTGCCCACATGCAGATGCAGAAACTATGTCCTGGTCCTTATTGTCTTTTTTTTTTATCTATTGCACATCTGTTAATCCTGAAAGAACGATCCTAGCTTTGTGGCTTTTCCTTAGAATTTTTTCTTTTTTTACCCCATTAAAAGGATGTTTTCGAAGAGTAGTCCCATATTTGAAGGATGTTGTTTAACCCTCTTACGACCATCATAATTATCAGGCCGTCTGGATTTATTTAGATTTTATGTCCGTAGAATTGTTAAAAAAATGTTCAATGAGTGAGTGCTTCTTTCTGCCCCTTTTTCCCCAATTAACTTTCACTTTCAATATCTGGCAGTTAGGAATGTGGTATTGAGAAGCAGGCGCCACAAACATGTGATGCGCTGGTGAATGTTGTCTGTGATTGGACAGTCATTCTGCAGAAGTCCTGAGTGCTACCGTAATGACAAGTATATGGGCGCAAAGCTCTATTTGTCTGCTTTCTGTGATATCCATCCATCTATGAATCAATCCATCCATCCATCTTTTACCGCTGTATGAGGGTCGCGGGGATGCTGTGCCGGACATAGGGCGAAATCGGGGTCACACCCTGGACAGATCATCAGTCCATAGTTGCGATGACAGCATTGGTAACAGAAGGGATAATGCACAGATGGCAAAGCCTACCAAGGGAAACTGTGATTTGTTAATTTGTGCTTTACAAATAAAACTGATTCAATTTCACGAGAAACAATATTTCAATCTCTAAAAATACTGTGTTCATACTGAAATGTTTTATTGTGTATTGCCTGACTCTCTATTACACTCTGTCTATTATTTAGTTGTTTTTTAGGTTGCTTTGCAGCATAGGCAGTTGTGACCAATGCTGGAATAGCTACCTTTCCATAAAAGGGATTTGTATGTTCTTGGAGCTGCTTTGCAGAACAGCCACCAGGAGATCTGTCTCTCTTTTAACCTCTTTTAACCCTGTTAAAGATCAATTTCTCTCATTACATGCCAGATTTTACCACTACAGGAAACAGAGCTTCCAGGGGAAGTGCACAAGTCTAGTTCAATCTGCGATCACTTGATTTACATTATACTGAAATGTTATTATGGACTTATTCCTTATTAGAAAAAAAAAAGAAAAAAACATTGCATGGCCCAGCTTTAGCCACATGTACAGTTCATAAACAATGTGTTTTCCTCTAGCTTTTCAGATGAAATATGGTTAGGTGGGGAAAGAGCTGTTAGGTGTAGCAAGTATTTTTCTTTCTTCATTTTCATTCTCTACCTGATTGCTGCGTCTTTGTACCTTTAAGAGCCAGTAGAAGTGAGGGGAGGAGGTGAGTGAGGCTGGGGAGAAGTGCAGCAAACAGAGGGAGGGAGAGAAAAGAGAGGGTGGGGGGTGTTAATGCTCTTATATGTTTTCTTTCTGTGGGAAGTGGCACAGCCCCACCGCAGCATTAACACGCACATGCATGAACACACGCCTGCCCGTGTTCTCTCACACACAGGAAGGCTACACATATTTGGTGCTGTGGGTGATGGTCCCTATCCCCTGAAATTCGTGGAAGAGAGAAGCCTGCTGACCAAATTTCACAGCAGTGATCCCATACTGTTTGGACACGGAAAAGGAAGGAATGGCACATGTAGGAAGTGAGACACTGAGAAACAGAGAAGGAGTTGGACGGTTATTTGGTTTGGATGTTTGACAGAATCAGTAATGTCGACTTTAAAGAGCGGCTAAGAAGATAAAAAAGGATTTATTTTGGAGTAAGTTTATCACAAAATGAAAGATGTATCTCGAAAGAGAAAGCCATGCAATTTCCATCACCAGAGGAAATTCCCCCATATTTCCATGCAAAGTCAAGTCAAGCTCTGCCGTTCAATTGGACAACTGTCCTCGTCCAAGTACTCAAACACTAGTGGGGGAATGGATTTATTGAATGAAGTGTGTCTGCCTCTACTCCGCCAGCCGTTTCTCTTTTCTTGCCGTGGCTTCTTCCATTATTTCTGGGTTTGAGCTGAGCTAGCCAGCATGGATCCAACACTAGTCCGACTTAAGCTAGACATGGAGTGTATATTAATTGTGTTATCTGGGTGTATTAGTCCAACTTTGAGAAATTTGATGATGTACATTTTCAATCAGACTAACATGTATTTTATCTTCTAATATCATGTAAATGTACGTACTGATACATAACAGAGGAACATGGCTGTAATGTCACCACCAGCAGATCCACATTATTGATAACCGTGAGGGAGAATTGCTGTGGATTTTTCCATCGTGGCTTCCTGCTTAGTTTTTAATGGGACCACTAACAGCTCGGCTTGGCCTGACAGAGCCACGCTGAAACATGTGGTTACATCTTTTGCATGCTCACTCTCTTCTTCCATTATCTCTTGTGCACTGATACTCCACCCTGCCATACCGCAATGTATTGGCTTTCCTTTCCTTGGATGGCGAGTCAAATTACCCTGTGTGTGCTGAGGAAGCTAACACGCCACCGTTGACCCAGAGTGAGAAGTGAGAGTGGTGGCTGGCTGTTTCCGTAACACACTTTGCAATACCGTGATTCCCTAAGCTGGACCCGCAGGCCCATGGTGAACCACAGTTACACTCTGATAAGACCAAGCCTGGCAGAGGCGGAGGAACAAGAGCCACCTGCAACTGGAAGGCGGCCGAGGAAATTGCATCATCAGCGCGGAGGCAGCCACCGCGCTGATGTCTCGGTGGAACCCGTAAAAACATTCCGTGCCAAGTCACTTGTCCTCCTCCTCCTCCTCCTCCTCCTCCTCCCACCCCACACTTCCCCCCTGCTCTGTCACATTTTTTTAATTCTCTATTCCAAAACATGCACAGGGGCACGCTTGCCAGCATGCTTGCCCACACTAGCGCGTGCATACATTTGGCATCTCAGTAGTTTGTCTCTGCAGCATGTCTCCCACACTCCCTCGCACACCACTGCCAGCCAGTACTGTGACCTCCCACTGCCCCGAGGACTCCCTCTGTGTGTGTGTGTGTGTGCGCGGCGGGGGGGATGGGGTTTAAGCAGACGGGTAATGGGGGTTGTCACACCAGGGAATCATGGAGAGATGGTTGTCTGTGCCCTACAAGAGAGAACTGGTGCCATTATGAACATCACTCACAACCTGGGCTTCATAATACACGCCTTCACTCATTAAACAGTCGCACAGGGAAGAGAGGGAAAACTACAACTTTAACAGCCAATAAAATCTTTGTTTTATTACAGAAGCGTCTCTATGCAAGAGCACACACACACACACACACAGACGTTTTATCTTCAAACATGTCAAATTGACGACTACAGTACGGAAGTCCAAAGATGAAGGATGCAGTGACGGACTGAAGGAGACAATAGCATGGGACTGTTATGTTGTCAGCTACAATTATTCCAATAGATTTGTTTTCTACTTGTACATTTGACTAACTTGGCTAAATTGCATGTGATGCAAATAGTGGCTCAATGAAGGGACAGGAAATCTGACGGGATTTGGAGGGAGGTTGGCAGGTGGACCGGATTGTGATCCACCCCATAACAGGGGTGGAGTGGCTCAGTGGTTAAGACCGGTACCCTGTGTGTGAAAGACATCATGGTCGCAATGGTCGCAAGTTCGACTCCACAATTCCATTGTAAGTCGCTTTGGATAAAAGCGTCTGCTAAATGACGTGTAATGTAATAATTGATCCTCGCAGTGGAAAGACGATACAGGGGGTTGTGGCGGCAAAGAGCTCATTCATACAAATAAAAACACACGAAAACTAAGCAGTCATTCTTAATTTTTGTCAACACCTACACCAGCTGAATGGCAGGGAGGGAAGAGGAGAGAGAAGAAGAGCAGGAGACACTTCCGCATGCAGTTTGCCTAATTTTTTTGAGCTCCCAGAATATCCACCGTGGGATGATGAATTTAGAGCTGCCTACGTTGTCAGGAGAGTGGGATAAGGAGGTTTTGTTTGGTTTTCGCTCCTCTCCTCCCATTCTCCGTACAATTAAGGTCTGGAGAGACAGACTCATGCAGTACGACTTCTTTTCACGGCACTGTAAAAATGTTGAATTCACTATGATTTAAATACGCACAAGCTCGACACTTGTCTCAGGGTGTAAAATCAAAAACCATGCTAATAGGGAATGCCATCAAGGTGGAGCCTCATCATCGTCCCTTTGGCTTTTCTTTTGTTACACGAGAGAAAACACTCTAATGACTGTACACACGTGTCTAATGTGTGAGCGTGTGTGTCAGGAATGTTGCATCCCTTCCTCTCACTCTTATTCCCTCCACCTCAGCTTCACCTCAAGAGGCTCAAACTAAAATCTGGGTTTTAAGAAGTGAGCAAGGATGTTCCATGTGTGTGTGTGTGTCCGCCTGCGTGTTTAAATACACGTGTATGTAACACAGAAAGCGGTGTCTTGCAGAAAATAGGTTGACTTGACCTACATATCCACGTGGCTTCTTATTAGCACAGCACAGACACAGTCCTGTACACACACACACACACACACAAGAGAGAGAGAGAGAGTCCAAATTACAGTGACTTGTGTTATAGAGACAGCCAAGAAAGTTATTTACATTATTTGCCTTGTACCCTTTGTTTGCGTGTAACCATACACACACACGCAGAGATCATGTGTGTGAAAATTCTGCAATCATGGATCAATACAATCCCCATTATTACGATGAAGCTGCGCTCAATAATGGATTATCCATTATAGACAGAAAACCATCAAAACTGACAAAGATTCAAACTGTCGGCAACAGAACGTTAAAGTTAAATCTTTCAATGCTGAAATTAGAGAGAAAAACAAGATATATCAAACAAGAAAAGTGATATGCACTTGATAAACCATAAACTTTGTTGACAACAGGTGAAAAGAGCATCACATGGCAACTTTATATTATATAAGTATTTATATAACACTGGGGGTGTGTACATGGTTTTATTTCAACCATGTAAATATGCTGTTGAGAGGACGTTTTCAATAAGGCAAACTTAAGGACACCTTTGATTACAGCTATTTTGTGGACTACAAAAGAAATTGAAGGATTATTGAAGAATTATTTTGAGGAATCCTAATTCTCATGATGTTTTATTATCAAAATCCATTTGGAGACACAAATGAATTGTATTTCATTTCAAGAGTGACTAACTGTGGCCATGCAAATAATAGCCATCGGGCTTTAATGGAGCAAAACGTGTTTCCGAGGTGGCTGGAGAGGTTGGATATGTTCAAAAAAAGATAGTGTTTCTTTCTCTCAAGCCATTTACAGAGATGAACTCCCAGCGTTGTCCAGATAAGCTGTTGCTGTTTGCTGTTCACTTTCAGTACGAATGCAGCAGGATGTTGTCTGGAAGGGAAAGTGCTCACAACAGCAGGAGAATCTCCAGAGGATCCGGGTAAGGCGGTGGCACCTGGATACAAGACTGAAGCCACCCACTCTGCTGTGGATTATTCCTCCGCTGAGTTCTCACTTGAGCTCACTTGAACATAATGCAGAGATTAGATTAGGGAGCTGGTAGGAGAATCTCCAGAGAATATATGGAGGGACGTCTGCAGATTTGTGTTCACACATTCCCTCTAGACAATCTCCAGAAAATGTGTGTATTTCAGTGGATGTCTGAAAGCAGCTTAAGAGAAACTTGTCTAGTATCCCATTACACTTCATTCAATCAGGAGCCTGAACTCCACAAAGAGGCCGTCCTCTGTGCACATGAGGTTAAGCACTAAATGTGCACTTAATGTGATGAATAACTCTGCACCAGTTCCTGCCTATTCAACAGTTATCATTTCCTTCAATTAGCAATTAACCAAAAGTTAACCAGAAGATGATTTAATGGTATTTCAATCGCAAACATATCCTAACCATAACCAACTAGTTTCTCTCGTTGTCTACCACTGCACAGTGAACACTCTCTTCCATTTTGGGCTGTTGCATATGAAAGAAGCCCAATGTGAAACGATTTATGTGCTTTGTGCTCACCACTAGCACAACTTGGCTCAGCTCAACTGGACTTGTTTTGCTATTTGATTTTCCATTAGTGATAGTACCTGGTGCTTTTTAGTGCACGCTCTGGCAAGGTTCCAAGCGAGCTGAGCCGATACTAAAATGTGATGTTGACAGACACTGATTGATCAGAGAGTGTCGGCACTGGAGGAGTCGTAAGCGCGACGTCCGACACAAGAACCAAACCAAACAATGCTGAAGTCTAGATCAGTTATAAAGACTGAAAAAGACTGAAAACATGCGTTAATCTCCAACATTTAACCAGGACATTTCTAAAATCTCAATTTTTAAGTTCCAGTTCAGTGACTGCGTCAGACAAAGTACTGCACTAATATTTTGAATTAAATGAATGTAATGATGACGTCACTGCAGCCGTGCTGTGACAACCTCCCCCTCACTGAGGAGGTACTACAGTAATGAATTGACGTGCCTGGTCCCAAACCGAGTAGAGTCACACTGTGCTGAGCCGAGTCGTGCTAGAACTGTGTAATGGCAAAGCGCCAACACACTACTGTGAGAGACATTCAAAGACATGTCGTTTCGTGCGACCACAGCTATCTTGTGCATATTCTTTGAGAGCGTCAGTCTACGAAGAAGCCAGTGAAAATGTATACACAAAAAGAGCGTGATTCATCTTCTTCTGCTGTTTACCACTGACACACACTAATGATGTTGCTAACTTGGGTCACAGCTGAGGACTTGCATTGTAGCTCACTATTCAAGAGATGTTAACATCAGAGAGTCTGTATGCATCCTACATCATGTTTCATAAAGATCTTTTAAGATTGCTGAAATTTCACAGTAGGCATTATTCAAACAGATCCGTCACCTTACCCTCGACGTAGTGTATATGTTTTCATCTAGTTGTCGTTTTTCTGCGTTGACCATTTCATCATTGATAAAAAGCAGCAGCAGGTCAAAAAGAATTTACACAGTGAAGCTTCGATTTCAGCCAAAATGATCACCAACGTGAGACTATGACCGCACAGTAATATATGACAACAACAGAGCGTGCAAGGTTAATTCAAAACTAATCACTAAGAACTGTTCGATGGAGAGAATGGAAGGGAAAGTTGGGAAAAGGAATCCTCCCGTTAGGCTCGCAACACTGGGGTTTGTGACTCATCACTTTACCAACAATGGCACCACCCTCTTGATGGATTTTTTTCGTAAATACTTTTTAACACACAATTGCAACATAACAGGAGACATCAAAAAAAATCTCAGCTCTCTGTTTAACAGTTTCAGACTCTAGGGCAGGAGTTCTTCTATCTCCCCCTTTTTTCAGTCATTTGCACTCTCTCTCTCTTTCTCTCTCTCTCTCTTTCTTTCTCTCTCTCTCTTGCTCTCTCTCTCTTTCTGCAGAGCAACCATCCCCAGGATAACTATTAATCAGAGCCAGAAATGATAGATGTTTTGCTCACCAGCAGTGCCATCTATTTTGCCTAAGTACAAACTTTAGATGCGCTGTGCATATTTATTGCTAAAAAGAAAAAAAAAAGAGCAGTCGCTCAAAGGAACACACACACATTTGTGCATTTACAGACACGCACACACATGCATACACACACACACACACCCTCTGTAAACAGCCTCTTCCACAGTGACGCAGAATCCTGACTTAAATAGAACCGATATTCAGCTCTGCATCTTTGCCTCTGCTTGTGTTTGAGTGTCTCACTATTACTGTGTGTGTGTGTGTGTGTGTGTGTGTGTGTGCGTGCGTGCGTGCGTGTCTCGGCACCTTGCAGCTCCTTTCAGTCCACTGATGATTAAGTAGCACAATGAACACTGTGGTCATTGCTGGCATTGGATGTCTTACAAAGACTTTAACTTGCAGGCATTAGTGAGTCATAGGAGTCTACTTTATAAATAATGTGTCCCACAAGGCCTGAACTTATTGATATGAATCATTCGCCGTCTGTGGCATCATGTAATTTGAATGATTTTCTCTTTTATTTTTACTGTGAATTAGCCATTCAGGAAGCAATATATACATGTACCACATATGTTGCATACACACAAGTGCAACAATGCCAATGATTACTTTGTAATATGTGTTAATATGTATAATTACACATAATTATCTCCCAAGTGACATCTTGAAGTACTCTTCTACTGGTTAAAGTCCAACGTATCCACCGTCACATGACACTTGTAAATGTGTCTAGGAAGAAAAAGAAAGAAAAAGAATTGTTGCTAAGTACTGTCCTCGCTGTCTCCATGTGGACATTTGAGTGTCATATGTTGAGACTATGTGTCTCCATTGGTTCAGTGGATGCAATGACCACCTCCCATCAAATCCATCCATGAGGTCAATCCCAGATGACATAAGGTGAAAGGCGCCAGTCACGACCATCCACTCTCACCCCTACGGTCATTCTGCATGGTTCTGGACTGTGGGAGGAAACTGCAGAACCGACCTGGAGAAAACCGCTGCACACACGAGGAGAACATGCAGTCATGCAGAAAGGCCCTTGCTCCAAACCAGGTCTGAACCCGGGTCTTTGAGTGCTAACCACTACACCAACTGTGTGGCCCCTTCATTGAGCCCCAGATATATGAATAAATAAGTCAACAGTACCAATAAATATGATCAAATGAAAACTGGCAACTGAATTACACAATGATGATGGAAACCTTTAACCTAAAAATAAGACAACAATGTTGTGCAATGTCGGGTTTTGTCAAGTGACAATTATCAAAAGTGTTAATGATGATTTTGTGCCTTCAGACTTATGTAAAAACCTGCCTGAAGTGCTTGTTAGCTCAACCAGCCTCACCTCTTAAACCTGATTTTATGGACTTGTGTTAATGTGTCACTATTATACCACCAAGGCCTGTACTCCCCCATTCAATCCGTTGACATCGCTATGGCTTTTTCTGCATTAAGGGCTGAGGATAGACTGCATTACCACTGCAGGAACTTTCCCAGGAACTAGGATGCTTTGAAAAACATAAGTACGTTTCCTCTTTGGGGACTAGGATCTAAATGGAGTCCTGTGGAATTATTTGAACTGCCCAAAAATGTCCTGCTTATTGTTTTGTGATAGTACAGGAACTTGTGGGTGTAGGGCTTAAAGTGTTGTAATATTGTGGAACAGCTTGTTGTAGCTATTGTAAAAAGAGATTTATTAATTTCTTTTTAATCTGATATAAGGACATTTCATTTAAAGAGTGGGAAACATAAGAAGAGGCTTTTTTTTTTACAAGATCTGTTTTGAAGGTTTTTTTTCAGGTCAATTGAAAAAAAAATGAAAGGGTGTTAATGATCTAATTTATATTCATATAAATGTTTTATTCTATTCATGTGTCCTTTGTTGTGTTCCTGCATCCTATAAAGTCCTAAGAAGATGCTCTCCCGAAGTTTTTGTTGCACCCACAGCTGACTTAACAGCATTATTACACTATTACACTAATGTTTGATCTGATATGAGCAAACTAAATGCAGACTCAAACTAAAACAGATTCCCCATGAACGCCTGCGTAGATTCTGCATTAAATGGGAAAATGTGCCACCAACCACCTTGTCAAATCTGAGTGTGTGTTTGCACAGCAATCATAGTGAGGACACTCAAACACACACTGCATCCTTAACCCCTTACCCTAACCTAAAGTCAATTCTAACTGTAACCCCCAATTCTTAACCCTCAAAAAGCCATTTTAAGGTTGACAGAACATGAGGACCAGCCAAAATGTCCTCTCTCACTAAGTTCTTTGGTCCTCACAAAGATACCCATTCAAGAACACACACACACATGCTTTAGAGTGGATCAAAGCAGGTGAACGTTGTGCTCGTCAGTGTTTGTAGAGAATAATACACATAATCTCTTTGGTACAAAGCACAAACATTTAGAGAAGCTACATCATCATCATCATTTTAGTTGCAGTTTAACAAAATACTGCACACAAACACAGAGCTGCTTTAGCTACAGTGCAGACACAGATTTTAAATACAAGCAAATAACTGTCTGCAGGAACTTTTGGTTCCTTGTAAAAAAAAAACGTCGCCTGCTTGCACTTTACAATGCCGGTGTGGCACATAGAGCTAAGAGAGAAGTGAAAACTCTTCTTACCTTTTCACCTGTGCACATGAGGTGAAAAGGTCGGAGGTATTTCATACGTATGCTTTCACTGTTATTTTCTGTGTTTACTGAGAATTAAACCTGTCACATCCTAAGGTGTTTTCTGTCAGACAATTTAGATGATCAATTATTTTGAATCAGTGGTGTCTGTAATCCAGGATTACCCAGTTATTCCTGTTTAATCAATGTTGTGAAAAATCTAGTCACCACATGTGTGGGTGGTACTGTTTTCAACTGTGGTTGTGTTATCGTGGCTAGATCTGGTCGTGGACATGAAACACCTACGTTAGCGGCAACTAATGAAGAGTAATTTAGCAGGTGACTACAGGTCTATGGACAGATTTTGTTACCGCAGAGCAGCGCAGTCACGAAACCTTTTGTGTGTAGCTGACATCAAAATGAAGGCCAATTTTTTGGATGGGTGCGGTTTGATGCAAGAGTATTGAATACTCATGCAATACATTAGTAATGACTACATAATACCCATGTGTGGGATGTTGACAGACATCACTGCTATACTGTGAGCACATCGCAGGATGGGTTCTAGTTTTATTCTTTTAAACTCACTGTAAACTGCACCAGCAGCATGTGCAGTGGTAGGGTTGATGGTGTCACATGCTCCCACTTCTCTGGGCAATCTCTATAGGGGTCTGGTTTGTTGGTAACTGAATCATATGATGTGGGACGATGGCAGGGTTTGGATCAGTGTAAGTGTATGACTAATCAGCATTTAACTAGAATAAAAGGAGAAATATCAGAGCCACAATGTTGGCTATGAGGGAGGCAGAGTCACAGCTACAAGATACCTATGCCAGTGACAGGCCAACGCGGCCCACTCATGAAGAATGCCTCCTTCCTGGCTGCCTGCCTGGCTCACTGGTTGGTTGGCTGACAAAGTGCCTGCCTGGGAATTAATAGAATGGGCAGTAAACTGACAGGCCATGTCAGTTTACTGCTGTGGTGGGGGATGGGTGGAGCAAAGCGTGATGGAGAAGAGGCAAGATGATCTTCTTGTTTATAACATGAAAAGTCAGAGACGGCGAATGGATTATGGAGAGTTGAGAATAGTCATGTTCCTGCATATTCAATAATGGCACGTCAGGGAAACTATGGTGGCCTGAACATACCAGAAATTATATTTCATAGTAAGCATCGGCTTCATGATGCGAAATGCACACTCTGGCTGGATTATCCAAACCAACCAGCTGCCATAGAAACAAAGAGGCACAAGATGGTGGCCTGTGTAAAGCAAGGTCCTTGCTTAAAGTACATACTGTATATGACGAAAACCAGATTATTGTTTTATATCAAAGCAATTATATTACTTAATTTATGGTTATGGTATATTCATTTTCTGCCAATAAACCCTGTGTCTGAATCTCTAAATTTACGAGATGTCAAGGGTGTTTCTGAAGTATCATTTTTTTAGCTACTGTGTAGAATGTACAGCACATATTAATGTGTTAATATGAGATTATTAATTTTAATAATAACCAAACACCTAGTATCACCTTAGTGATCTACATTTTGCCATTGTTTAAAAGACACTTTTTCCTCATTCACAAGTTAAATCTGACGTCAAATGATCTCATCTTTTATTCTTTAAGTGTTCAGAGCAAACTAGTTTCCTTGACACTTTGCATCTACACCACAATGAAAATAGTTGCTAAAAAACTTTAAAGTTTTGTGTTGTTGTTGTTGTTGATGATGAAAAGCCTACAAATAAAGCTGTCTGAGGTGATGTGCGTCATCTCATGTTAGTACATGCATATTATTTTATTATAGACAAACTACCAAAAACAAACTAACTAACAGTTTCAAGGCAGATTCAAATGAGTTTTTCATCTGTTTTTCAATTGACATTCTCTCCTGGGTCAAAAGACTCTGCAATGCATCCAGGTTTTTATCAGTATTGGTGTGAACAGGCTCATTTCGTCTTCATCTGCTCTATTTTTGCCAATGATACGGCTCAATATCATCTATTTCATCAATCAGATCATCTCAGCCAAGGGTGTCAAACGGATGGCCCGCAGGCCAGATCTGGCTCATCAGAGGGTCCAATCCGGCCCGCAGGATGAATTTGTGAAAGTTTCACGTTATGATTAACCCCATACTGGCTATTGTGAAATACTATATTTTTCAGTTCCAGATACCTGTGACTAAATGTTTCGTGCCTTTGTTGTTCCACTGTGATCCGTAAGTTGTAATATGGTAAACTTAGGCACAATAGTGTTGAAATTCACCTATACTTCTCAAGAAATATCAGGTGGTGCATAATGTGTTTTGTAAAACGTTACTTAATTAAATGTAAAACAAAGGGAAAACATGTGGAGTACTTGTTGTTTATATGTTATTATGCTATTATTTTACTGGTTTTATTATTATTATTATTAGGTATTATTTTACCTGAGACCAAATTGCGCTGTATGTGGCCCCTTGAACTAAAATGAGTTTGACAGCCTTGATTTAAGAATCCCAGACATACACTCTAATTTTAGTGTGAAAGAGGCCTAAAAATTCATAACGTGTACAATATAAAACGAGGAATATGGTCCACATTTGCATTTACATTGAAAACAGGTGACAAACATCGCCTGGATTAGTGGTGTGAATCCATGGACCCGACCCGGTGAATCAATATGGTAAATGTGCTCTTTGGCCACTTAAAGTTCATTTAGGAAGATTTATCAGCAGAAATTGAGAATACTTAAGTATGTTTGTATTTAATTTCTTAAAAAAGTATAAGAATAAGCCCTTTATAGTATGTACTTTAGGCAAGGGTTTTGCTTTTCAGACTCCACCATCTTGTGCCACCAAATTTCTACAGCACATTGAGTATTATGACGCAGAAGCTTACTTTGCAAGCGAGAAAGAATGACATCCTCTCCCATGTAAAGGCCACCGTAGTTTCCTGACCTGCTTGGGAAAGGAAGAGAAGAGCTGAGGATAATAATGTCCTGAGTTGAGGATGTGACATAAATCCAGTGTAGTGTTACTTTCAGTTTAGAGTATACTCCTTCTTATGCACCAACACACCTGCCACACAGTATATCAATTTCATCATTACATCTGATCCACAATGGTCAATTATGTTTAATTCTAAGACAAAGTCAGGCCTTTAATGAACTAGTCACCCATGAACTAATTTGCATGACTGAAAACCATAAAAATTACTCATGACCCCAATGACAAACTGGATGTTTTGGCAAAGCTTGAAGTATGCCAACAGTATGGAGAGCATTAATAATGAGGACAAAACCTAGACTAGACTTTGGAGCGTGGCTCAGTATGCCAGGATTTGTCCATGTAGATAAATCAGAAATAATTGCCCTCTTCCCCTACATTTACAGTGGAGATGAGGGGCCACAACACAATATAGTCAGACATCAGTCACTTCTCAGCTTTCACGGGTCAGTGGTTGAAACAATAGGGAACATGTTATAACGTCGTTGTTGTTTTTGTTTTGTTTGCTACTTAACCCTCACTCCCCTTGTACGTGATCTGTATCTGCATGATCTGTATGTGTCTGTCAAATGCCTCGTGTGATAATGACATGTACTGAAGTTCAGAAACTGTAGGATTCATCAATAATGAGATGTCAGTCACTGGTGGTGAACAGGACTCTGGTAGCAGAGCAGACAGACTGTGTCTGTTGGCCCAATCTAACTGTCAAATAAAAAAAGCAACAGGATAGAAAAAGTCTTAGAACAAACAAGACTGCAACTACTTTAGTGACAGTTGCACAACTGAGTGTGTTTACTTTTGTAAATAAATGGGAAGTCTGTCCGTGCATGACGTATCTAGATTAGAGAGAAAATGCACTATCCATGTTTGAAGACTGATCTTTGTGGTCTCTCTTCCCATGTCACATGTCAGTGTTAGGCCAACAATGGCTGACCAACTATGAACAGAGAGTAGACAGGGTGAGGGGAACAGGACAAATGGTGAATAGGGTCCTGCTTCAGTGCTCCTGGGTGATTGAACAGATCAGCTGGCTTCAGCCTGACAAAGCCAAAGAGACACACAGGGAGAGATTTATAAGTATATAGGGATGTGATCATCCAAGTGTATGTTACCTAAGTTGTAATTTATAGCCTGAACATCTGCAGGGTGGAAGGCCATGTCTACTCATGCTGCCAAGATGATGGTAAGACCTCTGCCAGCATGTCATTGTGATGTGTTTCTATTGGCGCTTTCCCACTAAATAGTTCCAGCACGACTTGGCACGGCACGGCTCAACTCTGATAGTACCTGGTACCTCGTGCTTTTCTAGTACCTGACCTGAAGAGGTTCCAAGTGAGCTGACGGCCACTGATTGGAGCATGACGTCCGACACAGTGAATGTGATCTGTCTGTCTGTCTGTCTGTCTATCTATCTATCTATCCATCCATCTATCTCCTGATCCCAGATGAAAGACAAACCATACAAATAATGTTACATCTATTCAGTTCACTAAGACCAAAGTCAGACGGAATAATAACATCACCAACAATAATCACCAAAGGTTACATACTGCGGCTTCAAAACCAAAAACGAATGCAACCAGGCATCCAAGTTATACTCAACACAACTAAACAATTACAAACCTCAGATAACTACAACCTCAGATATGTATTTTGCAGCGTTAGGTTAGGGGTTTTAAGATCTTGTGTTGCTTGGTGCAACATAAGATCCCACACAGGAAATGATTCATTTTATGTTAAAACAGCCGGAAGCAAAAGCAACATTGCACTAGTAAAGAGAGACAGACGGCTGCAAACAGGTTAGAGTAAGACTGAAAACACAAAGAAGCATCACTGAAAAGTTTCAGAAGTGAATTCTGTCACTCAAAATCACACTCAATCACTCGCCGCTGTACACACTCACAATGTAGAATGTGAATGCAGCAACCAATAATGTTACAGTACCATCGTTTACAAACAGAGACTGAATATTAACATCAACAAAAAAATCACAGTAATGCGGCTCAAATAAAATGAAGTTCCAGAATAGTCCAGTTTGTGCAGCGCAGTGTCTGTAAATAAACTACTGAACCTCAAGAGAATTATTATTTATGTTCTCTGTGATATACCTCTATTATGACCATGAATTCAGATGAAAATATTATTCAAACTGCTGCACAATAGGGTATCTCCTATTCAGGCATGACTCTGACCATGTTAATGACAGAACTGTCACTTTGTCATGAGAAGTATCCGAGTCCGTCTCACATGATCTACACGGACGTTAACTTTCATTTGCTTAACTTACAAAGCGCTGCACGTCCAACCTGTTCCTTTGCCATTGTCTGTGTGTGTGTGACTATCCATGTGTGGTTTTTGTGTGTGTGTACATTAACTGCAGACCAGTGGCGGTTGCTTACATAAATTCTATAATACTATAATAATATTGTTTTTCATTTACAGTGTATGTACACAAATGAAAATGGGCTATGTCGCTGCACAACGACCAGCTATTTGTTTGTTTCTGCAATGCTGTCAGTCAAAGATTGGTTCCGCCTTTTAGACAGTTCCTCCAATCATCATGCAGAAGCTCAGCGTCCGCGCCCGCCCACTGCTCCACTGACTCCCAGAGAAGCTGAGCCTCCTTTTATCCAATCACCAAAGTCACTTTGGATAAAAGCGTCTGCTAAATGACATGTAATGTAATGTAATGTAATCCGTGATAAACAGCATTGTAGTTTATTTATTTTATTTATTGAAATGTAAATACAATTTTTATATTTTAATATTTGGCCACATTTTAGAGGACGCTGAGCTTGCTGCCACAGACTGGCTGTGGCCCTGATGAACTGTGTGTACTCATGGTTATGAATTCTGCAACAACATATTAAACTTTAGGGTGGCATGGCGACGCAGTGGTTAGTACTGTTGCCTCACAGCAAGAAGGTGCTGGGTTCAATTCCCAGTCTGGGACCTTTCTGTGTGGGTTTCCCCTGAGTTCTCCGGTTTCCTCCCACCATCAAAACATGTTAGTTACAACGGTCAGGTTGGTCCCTTGTGGCGGTGCACTCAGTCGCAGCGGCTTTGATCAACCCTCCATCTGAACTCGACATTTCGTTGGTGTTGTATGATGACAAATAAAGATGCTTTCCTTTCCTTACTTTCCTTTATTGGGGGCCACAAAGTTGGTGTAGTGCTTAGCACTCTTGTCTTTGCTGCAAGAAGACCTTGGTTTCGCGACCTGGTCGGAACAAGGGCCTTTCTACATGGTAGTTTGCATGTTCTCTCCGTGTGTGTGTGTGTGTGTGTGTTGTCTCCGGGTTCTCCGGTTTTCTCCCACAGTCCAAAAACATGCAGATTTGGGGATTAGGTAAATTGGACACTCTAAATTGACTGTGAGTGTGAGTTTGTCTCTATGTGTCCCTGTGATGGGCCCTTTATCCTCATGTGGAGGATAAAGCGGTAGAAGATGGATGGATGGAGATAGTGTATTAAATATTTAATCACATTCCATATTTGATTCAAAATTCAATGGATGCAACAACTTGAAGTGTAGTACATAACTTTTGAATATACACACGTTTTTGTTACATTCAAACCAACTCAAATTTGAGGCCGATTAAGTCCATCAGCTGCACAAATAAATCTCCCCGCAGTGTTTAGCTCTGGTGTCATGCAGGCGGAGGCAACAGCAACACTGCACATATTCAAATGAAGCCTAAAAATAAAGTCACATTGTTTCTGTTCTCAATGACCAGACAGAGGCAGAATAATCATGGTGGTGCTTGAAGCAACCATTGGATTCATTCTCTTGTGACTGTTCATATCTATTCATATCTATTCAGACAAGCACAACATTTCATTGAAATCTTCTAGTTTTTAACAACAAACATTATCTCAAGGCACTTAAGGCCAGGACCTGATATTATAGAGAGAAAGAGAAACACAGTTCACTTAATGAGCAGCCATTTGGCATTAGACCCTTTAACAAAGGGAAATTATTATTTCATAATTAACTGATACCTGAACTATATGTTACGTTTCCCTCCAAGCAGTTCAAAATATCTGTCCTTACTTTGGAAATCAAATAATTGACAAATTAATTACAATAATTGATGTAATTTGTCATATACACTGCGCCTGTGTAAAAGATATTTAGTTTAGATTGGGGAATACCGAGTGTTACCGAGTAAAAGAGTCATACCACGGTTCCAACAGTGTTTTGAACTCTAACGCGAGTCGTAATAGCTCATATGAACTATTGCTACCGCTGGCGACTCGGCTAATTAGTGGTGCTTGGTGGTGGAGGAGGACAAGGGGAGCTGGGATGTGAGGGGAGGAGCCAGGCTAATGAAGGATTAGACAGAGGTTGTAACCCTGTTTCCTTTTGATGGGATTACTATGCTGAAGGCTATACATACTGGCTGCTTTTTAATGATAGTTGTTCTGATGTCACTGGAAACAACACCAGCTACAAACGTGACCCTGAGCACAGGAAAGGAAAGGAAAAGGAAAGGAAAGGAAAGGAAAGAAGTTGTGCAGTGTTTTAATTAACCTCTGTATTGCACTGTACTTGCCATCACCTTGCTCTCTCCCTCCCTCTCTTACACACACACACACACACACACACGTCTTAGGGCTTTGTTGAGCTTTGTTGTTTTTATGTCTGTGTCGAACTGTGATCATTGGCATTTGGATTGGAATGATGTGACAGCTGGGTTTGGCACCAGATCATCCAGAACCAGAACATCGAAAACAACTGCTTTACAAGTCACTGGTCACTCGTGCCGTGCCGAGCCGTGCCGAGGCAAGGCGTGCCGGGACAGTGTAGTGGAAAAGCTCCATAAAACACAAGTGTTTAAACCTGATGTCTTGAATAAACCTGGTGTAATAGACCTTTTTCACAGCACATATTTATTGACACAAACAGATTTTACCAATAACATTAGGGTTCCACTCCAGGTTCAAGAGTGCTGTTGTTATCATTTTGCTATTGTTTACATGTAAGGTTAGATCACATGACATCCACGACAACTTAAACCTGTACAAGCTGTTTTTCTCTTTTTGTGGAAAAAGAAAAAAAAATATTATTTTCTGTATTTTCTGGACATGCTCCTAATAATTAAGCTGTATGGTCATTATAGCATTGCTAAAACAACATTAAAGCAGCATTAAAGGGACATTTCGCTGGAAACGTTGGCGTGAGATCGCCAACACAGATCACATTTCAAATGCTGTCTTCCCCCACAACAACACAGTGTGACCACTAAACAAGAGAGAAAGGTATATGTGCTGCGAGACATAGTCGTATCATCTGGAGTTGTCATGGTAGCTCACTTCTCATTCATATGCATACTAGCTCTGGTGAGTCTGAGAACAGGATGAGTCACAGCAAACTGTTTTCATCCTCTACCATTCGTCTTTGTAAGCGCTCACTCCTGAGAACTTAAGACTGGAGCTGCAGCGCTGAGGAGAATTAACTATTAACTATAAACTTCTGGATTAGCATACGGCCCATACGGAGCTCCAATGATCAATATATTTTTTAGCCTTACTGAAAAGTCAGGTTTTATTAATTTACTGATTAACTTCAGTAAATCTGCGCAGCCTCCTGTATTAGCCTTGGTCTGGAAAAAACAAATCAACAATAAACCATATCCTATGGTAACATTAAAATCGGCAGCAAAAGTCAAACATGATGTTGGCGATGATTCTGTTAGCATACAAAATAGATTAATAGAGTTTATAACAAAGGTCATAGGCCACTAGAAATAATCCAAAACATCCTCATATAAACATATAGAGTTCACTCATTTTCCTGGGCCAACAACATCAAACAGGAATGTATATTTTATTTCTTTAAACGTGTGAATTCTATGTGTTTTACCACTGTTTATTCGATCAGACTTTTGCTCTTATTATACCAAAAGGAGAATTTGGATGTTTGTGGTTATGACCATCATGGTACCATAGCAACTAAATAATGATTCTCCTCTTCAGGGCCCACAGGAAAGAGATGGGTCTTTATATGAACCAAACTGACACAGCAACATAACGAACATCGATTGTAAATATTTGTATTATAGGTGCTGCCTGAAGCTGTGTATATTTAACTCCCCCCTTCCTCCCCACCTCCCTCTCTGTCTCTCTCCCTCTCTCTCTCTCTCGTGCATCAGTGACAGTCTCGTCCAGGGAGTAAATTTGCCCTCTTTGTTTTGTTTTGGGGGCTTTAATTTTGCTGCTGTTGGAAAATTAACCATAATTGCAGCCTGCAAATGCTTATCCCTCTCTTTCTCCTCTCCAGCTCGTCTCTAGTGAGCACTTGCTGTACTTGCCAACATCCACATGCACACACACACGCACACACAAACAGTGGTTGACACCCTCTGCACATAAAATGGTTGCTGTTGAAGGATAAATCCACATTTTCTCACTGTCACACTAAACCGTACATATATATGTTTGCAGAGACATACACACGTGCACACACACGCGCGCGCGTCCGCGTCCGTCCACCCCGAGGTTGATAATGAGACTGGGTTAAACATGATTTATGTTTCATGGTGCAATATAATTGATTTGATTAATCACATTCTTTCTTGAGTAATTAAATCACCACAACAGATTACAGAATATTCCTGCCCGGCAGGATTGCCGTTTGTTTTCTACTCTTCAGTTAGAAAACGTGCGTCTGAAAAGCTGCGATCGATGAATTTTATGGCTGATAAATCCTAAAGCAAAGATTAAGCTTTTAAAACAACATACACACGCAAATTCCTCGACAGTAAAATATACAGTGCAGTCAACTTTCCAACACACATGATGCAATGCAGATGGTCTTTATTGAGAAATTCCACATATGCTCATGATAATATGTAATATACACTGTCTATTGCTTCACTTCTCTGTATTACTCATCCATCTTCGAGCATGTCATACAGCATTTACATGACAAAGTTATTGTTACACAGTGAACAGCACAGCGGTTTGTTTCTGTTTTACAGTAAAATGCGTGACAGTGTACATACTGTTCTTTGGCCAGATATAGAATGCAGCTTAACCTGTTTTATTCAAGTTTAGAATGCACTCACGGTTTTATGTGTCATGCACTCTCAGGGAAACACGGTGGTTGGTTCAGATGGTTGAAAATCTAAATTTATTCTGCGACAGACATGATTCTTCTTCGTGCAGGTCACTGAATCTGGACTGGAGAACGATATAAATAACCAAAGACAATACAAAGTAATCCTCAGAAATAAAACATCTCATTTAATTTAAAATTCAGTTTTAGGTTTGTCTCGCAAAATAGCTGCTGTCAAAATATTGTTTCATCTGGACATCTGGACACAAAAAGTAATCCACACGCTGGCGTGAGAACTGTGATGTGGTGATTTATCAGTTACATGATTTTGAGGGAGTTGTGACAGATTGAATCCAAACATTTTGAATCTGTCTTATATTAGAGCCAGAGGCCACGATATCGATATTTAAACCATAACAACTCTGTAGAGAATGAGGAAACTCACCTAATCTATGTAAATATGCTTATTAACATTAAATCAATAAGATATTTTATTCACATGAGCTGTTCTAACAGTCTTTTGCCTATATGTGATGGTTCTATATGATGTCAGGCTACATTAAAATGTCGTCACAGTTACTGAATGTTCACGTTCACAAATGAACCTTTAAACTAGACGGGACAAAAAAAAGATTGTTAGCTAACTTGAACTCAGTCAAATCTTGACTGAGTTATGTAAAATTTAAGTGTCAACATGACTTTTCAAGTTCATTACATTTAAGAATAGATGATACAGTTTGTACTTTATTTACTCAACTTCCTAAAGCCTGAAACAAAGAGCTGAGTCTTGTTCAGGTTCAGCATTTGTCTAGAGCAGGGGTCGCCAACGAGTAGCTTGCGAGCTCCCTGTAGCTCCCAGTGAAAAGGGAATAAGAGAACAGTATTTCAATTCAATAGTGTGTGAGATATACTACAAAGAAAGGCATACAGGAATACAGAATGCACACGGAGCTGAATTAGATACTATTGCTGTGATGTTTATTGCAAAATGTAAATTGTAAACATCAATATGTTGTAAATGTTCAGGCAAAACAAGCTTTTTCATTTTGTTTGGGTTTAAATAAGCGATGAGAATAAATAAAAAAAAACAAACAACAAACATGAGTAGCTCTCGGCCATTTTCCCTGGTCTAGAGTAACCGGTGGGCTTTTGAAATATTGTTATTTCATATTAGATTAATATAATATATTTATATAAAATATAAGAAGCATTAAAAAGTAAGTTAAGTCAAGTTTCAAGTTTGTATAAAATCAAGGTCTGGATATTTAAACACAGACATCCCCATTTTAAAGTACTTTTTTCTGTGTTTACAAATGTGGATATGTAAAGAAATGGCTGATTAATTGCTGATTAAAAGATGAACTAATTGATTGATTATTAGTGCTCCTCTGCCAGCAGCCATGACACAGCTGCAGTGGCTACAGTGTAATCTACTGTGATGAAGGGCAACGGTGTTTAATAGATGCCAACAGCAATCGTCTGAAACTCCCAAAGACATTTGCACCAAGTGTAAAATCCGAAAAAATATACATGTTACACTGATCCTACTCAGACTAAGGAATTTAGATTTGAGACACGATTTAAAAACCAAATGACAAATCTATGTGTTAAACCAGTGGAAGTACTGTCCTGGATAAACAACTCCAAAGCTATTTTCATCAATCTCTTTTTTATGGTTGCGGGACGTCACCTACATTACGACTTGGCTTTAGATGCTGTTATGAAATGTTTAGTCACCTGACTGCTGTGAGTCAGTCACTGAGATGTTAGCAGCATGGAACAATGAAAATAAATTGTGTGTGAGCAGGTTGAAGAAAAACAACAAAAAGGGAAACTGTAGTAGTACAGGGCTTGTGAAGTTTAGAGGTGCTGTGGGATCTCATGTGGCCAAAAGACAGAGTATGAAGAGCGAGCGGGAGACGACTGGAAAAAATAAGACTAAAGCCAAATCGACGACAGATTGGTCTGCACAAAGTGGAGAGCAGGGGGATGTGGACACAGAACAGAGCAAGACAGGCAGGAAGAGAAAAGAGGTCGTGGTGTAGTTATGAAACCAACTCTGACCTAATCTTGTGTTTTTGTGCCTCAGTGTTTTCCCTTTTTTTTGCTCCAGCGCTGAGATGCAGGCTGGAATTAGACAGAGCGGCAGCTTAGGATGAGCTCAAAGAGAGGAGAGAGACACAGATGGAAGTATAGAACTGTCCTTTTTAGTCACATACTGTATGCAACTCTGTTTATGTGTGTGTGTGTGTGTGTGTGTGTGTGTGTGTGGAGGAGGGCAGAGCAGATATACTAAGAAGCCGTCAATGTTTTTCAACCATTTGCAGTACGATTATTATTAGTGAACGCCTCACAGCATGAACTTTTCTGTGTTTCACTCATGTCCGTGTGGGTTTTCTCCAGGTATAGCTTCCTCCCACAGTCCAGACACATGCAGATTTGGGTCAAGTTAATTGGGGACTCTAAATTGATGTTAAGTCTGAATGTCAGTGTCTCTGTAAGGCCTCGTTCAGATCTGATATCATCAACGTCTGTCCTCAGTGTGGACAGCACTTTGTGTGACTGTTCACACCTGGCACTGTCCTGGACCACGTGAGCTCAGATCTCATTAATCCAGTCCGTATTCAAATACACACTGATGTCATGTCTGTTCAAAAGAACAAACATTATGTTTTTAATGAGCCTGACTGTACAGATGCGTCTGCACGGAAGAGAAGGGAGAACTATGAGTGAATCAAAGCGACACTCACTTAGCAAAAGGGATTTTGTGACGATCAGAGTTGCTATAGTGGCAGAGGCCGCAGATAAATGAAGGTATATTCACCTGTTAGAGTGAAAGTGTCGATGGTCAGATCAGAGGAGGGCGTGGTCTACTTTCACTCATGCACGCTCAGGAATGTAAACACATGCATCCTCAAACCACCTGCGAATGTGGATTCTGTGATCAAATCTAAGGATATACTCAGGATGTAATGGGAGTGTTCAGACCTGTACTTGGCACAGTCTGCACATGATAACTCAGCACAGATGTCAACACCAGGTCTGAACTGGGTTCCAGTATATGCTGCCCTTGCTATGAGCTGATGACCTGTCCAGGGAGAAACCACCTCTCACCCAAAGTCAGCCAGAAACGGCTTCAGCGCTGCCAACGACCTTCATGCGATAAGTAGGACAGATAATGAATTGATGTTCAGGCATTAAAGAAATGCCAACTTTTCTTAACAGTTACTTCATCAGACATCTGGTGGATTTACTTGGCTGACGAGCCAACGATGCAAAGCTACCATCTGTGGGATGACTTCCACCAAGACGCAACAATACCGTGAATCCACAGATATGCTTTTGGCCTCCAAACGCGATGCCCCTCCCTCTGTCATTTTACCTGTCCAACTGTGCATTTCACATGTTACCTTTGCCCTTTGTTAAACCTTCCTTTAGGTAGTAGGTAAACATCAATGCTGACTATCCCTTTACATGCCAGTGTATATAGATCACAGTACAGCAGCAGAAGCTAAATAATCCAACTTCCATTTTGTCAATTTATTTATCACCCTGTGGCACAGCTTTACACAGGCTATTACTTTCACCCCAGTGTGTGTGTGTGTGTGTGTGTGTGTGCTTGAAGTGGTATTTACCAAGTTTACGCCAAATTAGTTATGGATGTTTTAGCAGGCGACCAACGTGGGAGGGATTTCTCCCAGTGCAGAACAATAGTGAGTCTTACAATGACAGACAGGTCAATGTGTCTTTTTTTTACACGACACTTGACTTTGATATTAAAGTTAAAGTCACCTATTAAAGCATTTAAACGTCTATTCAATAATCCTTACTGTACTCGACTATGAAAAGTCATTTTTCATTCGCTGTATTTAAGTATTGAAACAGCAAAGCGGGGATTTCAGACACTAAGAATAAAAAACTAAATGAATTTTTATCAGTAGTGGAAAACCATGCATGAGAGTGAATTACAGATTTGACATCATACTCCACGTGACCTGCTGCCACTCCACTCTCCACTTTTCTGCAGGATTGTCGTCGCGCGCGTCATTACTAAACTACACACACTGTGACACTAAGACTCCTTACCTATGATAACCTTTGAATCGGACCTAAATGTGTGCAAGAGTGATCGACTCTCTGAAGGCTACAAGAATGTAGAATGGGAAAATATGCAAATCTGTGATGTTATCAAGATCTCAGGAGTTTGTCCACTGACAGTTTAATAACAGCCTGTGAAATCTGCTATATATTACCCATTACAGAGACGGCGCGCTGATTTGTTTGTGTGTGTGTGTAAGTGTGTTTGTGTGTGTATAATTACTGGGTGCAACACATTTGTACAATAATTACGTTCACTATATATGCACCGACGCAAGAGAGAGAAAATTGCAGAGATTGGCACAGAGTGTTTTACTCATTCAACTCTTGGAGAATTCGGTCACTCCAGCTTTCAGATTTCAAATGACACTCAGTGGAATCACCAAGATCGGCTGATTGTTGACGATTAATGCAAACCTCCAATTCTTTGTGTTCTTAAAGCAAATTATATTCAGAGCTCTTACTAATCAAATACACCAGACTACTCTATTCAGAAAAGCTGCATACAATTTAAATGTCATTTTGACCACCAGCACTGACTGCAACACAGGGACTGATGGGAAATGTACAGATTTCATTGTGTGTTTGTTTTAGAAAACATTTCTATATTGTGTGCTGCATTTATCTCTGAGAGTAGATGTTCACTGTTTGATAGAAGTGACTCGTCAGTTTTTTAGTCGTAAATATCATCAGCAGCTTGTTTGACAGCTTCCATCTACGTTGACATTGTTTAAATCTTTGACGATGAAGCATTTAAATCACCAGAACTTCAGTCTCTAGCTTTTAATCACAGTTGACCTTTTGTCACAGACATGGACGGATTATAATGACCATGGACTGTGGACCCAAAAATTCACCCCACATTCATTTGTGACTTAAATGTCATCGTCCACCTGCGTGTCAGTGATGGTTCTAACTGTTGGTCCACAATTTGTTCTTTTTCTTGTCTCTTTGTGTGTGTGTGTGTGTGAGAGAGAGACTGACATAAATAGAGTGAGTAAATAGGGTCATTTTCCCATAAACCTCCATTCAAAGTTCTTTTCAACCAGCAGAGTTTCCCCCTCATATGCACTATATTTTTACTGGTGCTTTGGAGAAACTGGAAGACTAACTCTATGATTTTTTTTGCATGAATTAGATTTTATTCTGTGGTGCCAGGATTTAACCTGTCCCCTTTGATACCTTCCCTGCCTCTCTGCTTGCCACACCCAGCCAGAAAACCCAGCTCCGTTCTGATTTATCTGCCCTGGACCCTAACCCCACAGTTACTCCCCTCAGTGCACTGCTACTCTTGATTTTATATTAAAAAAGATTTGGATTTTTTTTGTGAGTCCTCAATGGTCTTGATCTTGATTTCCTTATAGTCAACGCTCACCCTGTCTTGTGTATCTGCCACATGGGTTCCTGTTATTTCAAGCTTTAGCTGAACATTAACACTAAATGTTACTCCAGAAAAAGGCAGTTTAAACTGAATCACTGGCCTTTTTCTGGAGTAGCTGCTGCATCATCTTGGTGCTTAGTTTATTTCTTATCCATTGCTTTTGATGGCAAATGACATCAAATGCAGTTTCTGGCTTAATTCCATTGCACCCTTTAGCACTTAACCCTATACCCCTCCATTGTGTGTGCTTTCATGAAGGCGTAGTATGTACACATTTCTAGAGTTAGAGGAGTAGGGTTAAGTATAAGGACTAACTTCACAATTTTTGATTGAGTTACGTTTAGTCCTCAAGCCTTAATACATTTGAAAACAGTACCAAATAATAAATCCAGGTCAAGGGACCCAGCTGCCTCCTGTGCCCGGGGCACATTTGTCTCAGGTGATGTAACAACTCCTGGAGTTTCCTTGAACATCACATATTGCAGCATTGTCTGCTTTTAATACTAAAGACTTCATTTCCCAATAATGTAGAATAATTCATAAACAAAAAAAACAGCACCATGATGACACAAATACTTTTTAAGTGTATTTGTCGTACTCAAATCATGCTGTATAATTGATCATGAGTACATGCTACTAAGCATTTTTGCCATGACTGCCCTGCAAAGTCCTCATAACATCATGGTAACGGGGTTATCGCAACAGTGATATATTTTGAAGAGGCACCAAATGTTCTCTGTTCGTGTGTCATCACAACCTCTCATCACATTGTGATTATATCAGCTGAGGGATCAAGCCAAGCTGCTGTAATATAAACCACGTGTTGTGCCTCGTCCAGGAGCTGAAATTCATTAATAGACCCAATAGTAGAAAGTGTGTGTGTGTGTGTGTGTGTGTGCGCGCGTTTGAGTATATGCCTTAATTTGACTACAGCACACAACGCCTCACAGGGTCGTGTTTGTCTGGTTCACCTTCTCAAGCATCTGTTTACAATATTTTGATGATGATATTAACATTCAGCCCTCTACCTCACACTTTGATTAAAATGTTTATCATGTCTCCACGATGTGCTTTTCAATTCACGTGTGTCATGTGCTGTTTGCTGCAGGGAAAAGGCCACCTAACTACATTCAGGTTTTCTGTGTTCTCCCTTACAGGGCCTCTTCAACCCCCACCCCCTCTTCCTACATACAAACACACCAAATCTTTCTCTCTCTCTCTCCGTCTCCCTCTCTCTCTTCCTCTCTCACACTCACACAGATGTGCATACACACACACACAGATGCACCAACACATTTCAATGCACACAACTTGTAAAGACACACAATGACACATGAGAACACACTCGTACTCACACGTGCAAACATGTATGCACGCGCACACACACACACTTTTGCGCAGCTATTCTTCTTAGGTCACCACAATGTTATCTCTGACCTTAACCATAACTAGTTCACCCCTAACTGTCACCTTAACTTCACCACAATTCAAGTATTGGTCCCAAGCTTAACCATTTTCCTCACAAATGACACGTTCTACCTTATTAGGACCAGGTTTTGGTCTCTGTGTGGGCTAATGGTCCTGACAAAGTCAGTGTTTATGCCAGAAAATGTCCTAAAGAGGTAACAAATACAAGTACAGACAGACAGACAGACAGACACATTCCTACCCACTTGACTGAGACGGTATGTGAACAAACCACAGGCAAGGAGAGGTAGAATAGCAGGCCTCCCTCCGCTCTTTGTGATGACTGCGAGAGAAGAGAGAAGAGCTACAGAATAATTCTCTGCTGCCTGTTACACAACTGCAAGTACAAATGCAGACAACAGAACATGCAGGTTACCACACATAAGAAATGAGATGCTCACTCACAGATAATATCAGCGGATCTGTTGACTCACCCTTTTAGACCACACACACACATATAGGCTTAATGCATTTACAGCTCCGAGTCCCCAGCTTCCACACCTCTCTGCCCTTTTAAACTCCTGTTCTAACACCCTTGTGTTTATAGAGTCATGCTAACACACACACACACACACACACACACACACACACACACACACACACTCTCAATTCTATCATTATACCATTTCAAGCTGCAGTATATCACACACTGCCGTACTCATGTCCTTACAGTGTCAACCGCTTTCATGAACATACAGCAAGTTCATTTGCTTTGTTCATGGAAACACAAAGTAAAGCAACAGAGGATCTTGGAAACTAATTTTGATCTGTAAGGAATTGAGGGGGAAAAAAATACATGATGGATTTTTGGGAGACTTCACTCTCCCATTCTTTGTTTCACTTTTTCGATAGTTTATGTAATGGGTTCATGTTCTTCTTTATTTGAGTAGTTAAAACACAAAACATTCTCTGGCTGGTCTGTCCATTGGAGCTGCTGTAGAAACATGGCAGTGCATAAAGCAAGACCCTTACCTTTAGTGCAATATACTAATATGAAATTAGGCTATGAACACATTTTATTTTTATTTTTAATTAAGTGATTATACACTTGATTCATAATATTATGAGTATAACCCAATCACTCAGACCTCACCTGGCTAGACATAGAACAAACACTCTGTAACGACATCCAGATTTCAGACATGAAACTATTTTCTGACATATCCTTACATGTTTTAAGTAAGTATACGGAAACCCTGAAAGTTTCTTTTAGACATATTTCTTTCTTGAGCTTTCTTGAACTCTTTTTCTATTGCTGTTATAATGTCGACCTTTCTGGTTTTTTTCTGTTACCTTCAATGACACAAACAAACGTGGCTGAAAACAACACGTCAGAAACTGTTGACGAAGGGGAAACCCAACGGAAGAGAGCACCAGTTCTACGTCAGTCCCTCGTTCCAAATCAAACAGCAACTGAATGATTTTAGATGAAAGGTGCACTGTGTGTCCATGTGCACATTGTCAAAATAAAGTGGGGGAAGAAAGTAGTCGTGTGTTCACCCGGGTGTCATGTTTCCATCGCTGCTGATTGGAGCCACAGCCAATAAAAACCTGACTATTGCAGCCGTTTGACCCAGGACTGAATGTCGATTGTATCCATTCCCTCTGCAGACAAAAGCCAGATGTTCGTGGGTGTTGGTGAGTTTTTTGACTATAGTGAATGAACAGCATACACCTGAATATGACTCAGTAAATAGAACATCTGGACCAGATGCATGGATTCTATCCCATCAAGTTGTCTGATCTTCACAAACAATTTTTATTTTTATTTTTATTTTTTTAACTCAAAATTAAAGCCACTTCCAGACCCCAGTTTATTTTCTCTTCAACTTAAAAGTCTTGATTTGATGATGACAATTATCGTCAAAATCTCTGATCACATGAAGACGTGATCTTGCCTTACTACACTCGTGAATGCAGATTGGAGTTTGCAGAGCATTAAATTGTGGTGCAGACTAACGGAGGGAAAATGCTGAAATATAAATGTGCAGTGTTGTGTGCTTCTCTGTGTGTTGATGGCTGGAGCTTGGCGTCATACAGGGTAATGTGGCATTGAAGAAAAAACATCTGCATTTGCATGTATATTGCAGACATAGCGATGCATATGGTTGAAAGGTTTCCATATTCCTCAAACACAATCTTTCTCTCTTCTTCTCTCTCTTTCATTCAGCTCTACATCACCTCTCACAAACCATCTTGAAAAATATTTGCACATTTTCTCCATTTCTGTGGTATCTTTTCTGCCTTTTGTCTAAAATATATTAACAAACTCCTGTCTCTTTCTCCCTCTTCTGTGTTTTACTTTTTCTTCCCTTCCTGCTTAATTTTCCTTTCCTTTTCTCCTCTAATACAGCTTTTATCATGAGCCCTGTTTCTTTTTTATGAGCAGCCCAGAAAGCATGACATTTATGTGAATGGCTCTTGGAGTTTCTCCTCGCTATTGTCTCTCTGTGGTGCTGCAGAACCCTCAGCACGGTGCGTTCACACAGGGCCAGCTCATGCCCTCTGACGCTGTTCATAATCCTCATATCAGCCACCAATGAAACTACACATCTTCATATCAATGATCGCTGCCTTTTAATAATATGGGAAAGTGCTGGACTAGGTCGGTGCCTGCGATTAATATATTCTGGATCTACATCAGCAGGATTCATTAAGGCAGAGGAAATATAACATGAGAAGAAAATGTCTTAAACTATTGTTTTATGAAAAGAAGCATTTTGTAATTAAATGACAGTGTTGATTATTCCTGCAGGTGTCGTGTTTGCAGCTAAAAAGCCTTTTATGTGATTCGTCTACATTAACGCATACTCTCTTTCATGTACAGTGCAGTTATGATGAGTGTGCAGGAGCTTTTAATGACTACAGAATATTTCTCCTCCCACTGCAAAGTCTCCTCGAGTGAGCAACCTGGAGACTGAATCTGTGTGTGTGTGTGTGTATATGTTTGTGCGGGTTTATGCTGGGCACATGCACACATGAACAGACACAGCTCCTGACTGATCTGTTTAAAGACACACCAGCCACTCTGATTACCGTCTCCATAGCTGGCCATAAATAATGAGATTTAGCTCAATTAGAACCCTCTTGAGGTGTAAAACAAGCAGAGAGGCTACAATCAGCCTCCAGTAGTCCACGCTGCTCTTGCTCAGCCTGCGAGTGGATAACAACCTCAGGGTCACTGTTTATCCTTAACGCAAACGAGCTGCGCTCAGCCTGCACAAAACGGCACCAATAGAACAGACACCTCCTGGAACGATAGCATCTGACCTCTCTGCTACTTGACGAACAACAGGACACTCCAGCTTCCACCTTCACCCTGCAGCGGTACCATCACTGCCTGTCCTCCATCCATCTTCCTGCTCTTACTCTGGATCCCTGTCTCCACTGCTCACACGTGGGGACTGGAAGCACAACTCAGTCTCAGTCACAAAAGCTGAGAAATGGTGAAACTGCAGACACCTTATACACAGGGTGGTTGACCAGAGGCCACATGTGTGTAACACTACACAGGAAGTCCCCACACAAAGCATGACCATATACTGTTACTGGACCTTCACGGTCCTACTCTTATATGGAAGTCAAGTCATTAGAGTTAGTTTACAGAAGCATAAACATGCTTCAATTATATTTTACACCCAAAATAAACACAATGGTCTGTATTTATATAGGGCTTCTCTAGCCTTCATGACCACTCAAAGCACTTTATGCTACAGTTTGCCATTCACCCACTCACAAACATACACACAGCACATATGTGTGCAGCATTTATTCTCCCACACATCTACTGTGTATATTCACACACTGCCTATACAGCCACTAGGAGTGATTTGGGGTTAAGGGCCAGGTTACAGCTTCTATATCCACATGTGAACACAGAATACAAGGAAACACAAAGGAGGCCAATTACCTGGTGGATCGAACCCCGACCTTTCCTGTTTGGAAGACAACTTGCCCTTCCTTATCCACAGCTGTCCAAAGCTGTGTTGCAGCATTGCTGGGACCTTAAAATGGTTTTCTTTGTGTTCTAAATCAATATGTAGTTCATGGAGGAAGTTTAGACAGGATGCCTTCCCAAATATGGTCACAAATCAATACTAAAACTCCTACATGTTGAGTTGGGGTTTAATGTACACTTTGAAGTTGTAAAGAGAACTTCTTTGAATAAGGCTACATGTGACTGGTCTGAGTCTCCGCTGTCCAGGGTGGCCTGTCCCACTTTCTGCAGACGAGCGCAGAGTCTGAAAATCCATTGTCATGTCCAAATCAAGGTTATAATCAGCCCATGTAGGTCAAGGCAGTCATGTTTGAAACACATTTGAAACAAGCCATTTTTTGTTTACTCGAAAGTGCACCAGGTTAGGCGGCATGTGCAGTATTGCAGATCCATGTACTCAGACAACCGGGGTAATGCAATAAACATGAGTATCAGATGACAGAGAGAAAGCCACAGTGATGACCTAATTGCAAAGATTTTATGATGACCTACGCTGAATTATCATGCAAACACAAACCACTCGACAGTCAGCACACTCGGCATCGCAGTGATCGACAGCGACAAGCCTTTGCAGGTGAGAAAGGCTAAAAAACCCTCTCGATCAATATGCGACCGAAACTGTAGTTTTGCAGGGGGAGACTGGAATGTCTCCCGGAGGGGTGTGGCCTGTCTATCTGTATGTCTGTTGGACTTTTGGGCTCCCATTTTATAGTGTGTTGGTGAGGCCGACGCATATATGGTTTCACTCCTCTTGGCAGAGACAGGCCCCGCTGCTGACAGCAGGTTTTATTTGATGTGGATGTCCCGTGTTGGGTTTCAGCGCTGGCTTCAACATATGATCTCCATTATGACCAGAGGAGGAACGCATGCTGGTGGATGACTGGTGACTTTGGGCAGACAGGAAAGAGAGGGGGTAATGGAGGAAGAGGAGGTAAAGCAACACATGGAGAGTAGCGCAGGGAGCGTACATGGAGGTAGAGAGAGAAATGGATCAGGTGGACAAGTCCAGAAGAGTAGATGAAGAAAGTAGAGAAGAAATAAACTCTAAAAGATGTGAGGGAATTCAAGTGTCAAGTATTTAGAGCGACCTACCCTCACACTTGAACAATGGCACGACCCTGACTCTTAACCCTGGAGTGGAATCATAATTAATATTACTCTGCAAAAAAGGTCTACTGTATTCCACCAGGTTTATTCAAGACCAGCATTTACATACACAATTGATAATATAAAAGGCCAACAATCAGTCGCCTTGTTCCAATCTAAATGCCAATGATCACAGAATTTGACTAACATAAAAACAACACACACACACACATCTGTAGACGAGAGCTTAAATAAATAATCATAATCTCAGTATTGATTAAATAATTGTTGACTACCTTGGTTATAAGTGAGAAGCCCTATGTTTTGTGTTTTGTATTACAAAAGTAAATCTCACTTTTTGTTTTCCAACAAGATTCAAAGTATATGTTTAAACATATGTGTTTAAAACATTTTTACCAGCGAGCCTAAAAAATGCCCCATATGACTTCATTCAAAAAATAAATAAATAAAATAAATAACTGATGCATTATGAATGTTTGGGTTAACCTCAGGGTGTTTGGAGAAGCAATAACATTAAGGAAATGTTCTTCCGTCACATACATCATATCTGTGTATGTGTAGGTTTGTTAGTTTTTTGTAAATGTCTCATGCCACTGAAAGATGTGTAAGCCTATCCCTTTATTTCAACTTAAATAACTCACTAATTCATTTGTTTAACTATTTTTAATAAGTCATTTAGTCTATCAATTTGAATATTTAATATTATAATAATATTAATATTTAATTCAAGATCCAATTTAAGAATCAAATCATTCTTCAGCACCCATTCCTGGAGCAGTCACATTGTAGATGCGTTTAGCACAAGGAAAATTACATATTTTAAGGCATTTCAGTAACCAAAGATTATAGATTAAGTTTCATTTAACTGCGCTGACTCTCTCGCTGATGCAGAATTCAGTGATTATGAATCAAAATCTTTAACAAATGTGAGGTGACTTCCTCCTTGACATCTCAACACAGTTCAAGTCTGGCAGTAAAACTTACAAACCACATACAGCATTAGTTCCACAACAAGGAGAACAGAAGACATTCACACACATAGAGAAATAAAAAATGTACAGGGTTCAGGATTCACTGTGACACAACATGTCCTATGGTTCACAAAGCTTAATTATATGTTGGCATAATACTAAGATGTTACCTAAACGCCTCTGAGCGCAGTCCTTTCAAAGCTACAGTATGTTCAACGAATAGATTTAAGGTGTTACGTGGCATTTGTTGAAAGTGTGAGAAATTAATTGCACACAAAAGCTTACATAGAACCTGCTGCGAAAGGTCAAAAAGATAAGTGACTAAACCGCGGCAAACAGACGTTTTATTAATTTTGTGTAAAGACGTCTAATAACTCGGAGAGCAGAAGAATTACTTTTGAAACACGCACAGATCTCGTGTCACTGTGATGCATTGTTTTCCTTTCCATACAGTTACTGTCAGACTCCATCGAAGCAGAATGATAATTGACACAAATGGAACCAGTGATGACAGTAATATAAGCATGATATTATAATTGGTAATGGCGTTAATTGGTGATAATGTATTATTTATTTTTTTTACCACTTTGAAAACCTACTGTTCTTATTGCTGCAGCCACATAGCAAATTGAATTCCTTAATAATCGGGTTAAGTTGCTTATAGCATGGCATCTTCCTATATGTTGATAACACTTGGGCTAACACCAATGTGTTTAATGATTTGATGGAGGAGGGAGGAGGGGGAGAAAAGTCATATTTATTGGATTTAACTGTTTGGGGGGCTCTCTCTCCGTTAAATTGAGCCTGCACATCATTCTATAATTCCTTCTTATCGGCCAGAGGCTTTAGTTATTTACTTTAAAATGGACTAATTTCTTATTCCAGCAGAGGGGGGACCGGCCGCTGACTTGAACAGCTGCTTCATGACCCAAAAAACTGTCAGTCTTTCCCTGGAATAAATTGTGGAATGTTCCACTTTGCAACGCGGGGGTGACACCGCCATGAGGACAGCGTGGATTACCTTGAAAAACACCGCGTCGCTTTATTGTTTTTCACGAGGATCATGAAGTTGAATTATAGGTCATTGTACACTGTGTGACACACAGTCATATTTGGACCCGGGCGGCGGACGCACGTGCTGTTTCCCGCCGGCCCCCCCCCGCGCCTGAGAGGAGAGGTTCGTGTAGGCTCATAGTAGAATCAATTCACAGAGAGGGCAACTTGAAACCGGCCGCTCATGCCTGTGCGCTTAGTTTGGAGAGAGTGGCGTGTCGGGCAGCTTGGAGTTTAATAGTCCGGGTAGCATCCGTGTTGTATGTACATGTCTGTATCACCATGTGCACGTGCATGGATGGTACGCCTGTAAAGAGAGGGGGAGAGAGAGAGAGAGGGAGAGAGAGATGTGCGCGGAATTGTGAATTGACATGTTGTTAGAGCTCTGATTGAATCTTTGTTTCAGGCGCAGCGGACGTTCATGACAGATGTCGTAGTGAAATAAAAGTTAGTGCTCCAAACAAGAGGATGTCTCCCTTCATGTGTGTGAAACACAGCGACTCACTCAATCAGATAAAGAGATGGAGAGAAGAAGAAACAGAAGGAAGAAAGATAAATACTCACTAGGTTTGCAGTGAAGTCCAGTGTGTAACATTCACATGGGCTTATTGGGAAATCATTGGATATTTGCATAAATGTAGAATCATTTTTGAAATTGTATGTTTTGTTTTAGTCCCAGAGTGTGCGTGGTGTCAGTGGTTGCTAGTGTCCGTGCGACTTAATTTAATCATCTGTCCATTTCCTAACTCCCTGATGCAAAATATGTTCCTGTCCATTGTTATTTTGCTCTTGTTTCGTTCAAAAGCGCCAGCAAAAAGGAGATAATCGCAGACAGAGATTACACAAGGACTAACCTCCAGTACCCACACGTGCTCAACCCATCACTGAAAGAGTGCAATGACAGAAAACACCACTACTGGAATGGAATGGAAGATGGAGTGTGCATCCCTAGAATACTATAGCTGTGTTTCCATCGAGGTACGATACGGTTTGGAATGTTAAAGCCTTGGGTCAGGTTTGCGTTTCCACTGAGAACAGTACCTTTACTTGGTAGGTGGGGTGTGGGCTGTGCTCGATGACCGCATCAGCAAGATACGTAGCGTGACGTTGCGTAGACAACAAACAGTGACTTTGAATGCAACACAACAGGACAACAATGGAGGACATCCAGCAGCTCGTTTTTTTGTGTCTGTCTCCACAAGACATCAAGCTTTGTATGAGAATTGACTGCAGGCATTGAAGAAACAATGATCGCAAGGGCAGCCATGTTTGTCGCTCAATCAGCTGACTGTCGTGGGTGGAGCCGGTCTAGCTTACCGTACCATTGATATGGTGGCCCAAGGGAAGGGTTCCCCAAAAATGGAACGCTGAGGGTGGTTATTTTGGTACTATTGCCCAAGGAAACACAAAAAAATACATACTGTACTGAACCAAACTGTTCACAGCTCTATATCAGTGTGGCCCTTCCTTCAGTGTGAACAGAAAAGTGGACATGAACAAGCATACAAAAATGCAAACTAGCTCACCATGGATAGAAGAGATCGCGAAAAGTATGACCCGAGCCTTACAACAAGCCTTTTTCAAAAAAGGGGGAACGCATGATGGAGGCCTCGATCATGAGCCAACATGTTTCTGCAGCAGCCCAGACTTGCAATTTGAGGAATAAACTTACTTTGGTGAACAGCTTTGCCCACATAAACCCTATGTTTGAACCAACAAAGAAAGAGTTTCTCAGTTTAATCGAGCTAAGACCGCAGTCCGATTAAGACAGGCAACGTGCCAAGTCCGAGTATACATGCGGAGGAGAAATTTATTGAATCAGTTTCCTGTTAACCTTTACGCCACAGAAACACAAACAACGAACAGTGAGATGGATCGTGCTCTGGTTCTGTATGTTGTACATGTTAATAGTGAAAAGTCCAAAAGTGGGTCGTCTCATAGCGTTCATTCTTGACAACGGCATCATGTTGTTTGTTCTCTTCCGACAACAGCACTGCAGTTAACTCTGTCTCCTTCTACTTCTGGGTCAAATACCGGGGAGTAAATTTTGTGCAGACCGCCAAGTCCAAGACCAGTCTGACTAAGCATATACATTCAGTCCGGCACCGAGTAGTTCCAGCATATACATGTAGGAGTAATCGGACTATGATTCACATTATCCAGGTATGTTAGTCTGACTGAGACTAGCTCGGTTTTAGTCGGACTAACCTATCTACTAAACCAACTAAAATCGGACTCTTAACATGCATGTAAACGCACTGATTGTTTCTCGTTTGCTAAGGCCACTATAGTTCCTTAATCCAATTAATTTACAACTTCCGTTAAAATGAATGAACCAGCCAGTCAAGTCTGGTCAATTGTCATTTAAGGGAAAATATATGCTATCGATCAAAAACATTTACATTGTCTTTTAACAGTTAGCCCTGAGGGATTCAACATGGCCTGAAATGAAAAAGGTCAGCGTTGTGAGGGGAAAACAGCACAACACTGCTGCATCCCTCTGCACAGCTTCTGCTAAATTCTATAGTGCATCGCTAAATACTCTTCTGCAGACACTGACTGGAGAAACATCTCTGCTTACCAGAAATAGTCCGGCTGGCTTATTTAAAAGCAGGAAGTGAGCGTGTGTATAGTCAGTTGGGGAAAGGAAGAGGTGAGCAGCAGAGTCCTCTTTTGTTGTTCTCTGCAGTTTTGCACATAGATTTCATTCATTTTCACCTAAACCTCTGACCTGAGTCATACCTTCCATGCCTGCATGTCCACTATGGTCCATGTGACAACAGTATTATCACATCTATTGTTGTAGTAACATTTGCTTCTCCTCCTTAGCATTATTTTCTCTCAACATTTCACATGTCACATGTCTTGTAAACGTCATCCCTGATATGCTGTTACTGAAACTGACCCCACCTACTGTGTCCATAAAGAAGAAGCCGACATGTTCACTGTAAGCTGGTTTCTATTAAAACCGTTCCATTGTATCACACATTTCAACCAAATGTTCAAACATGTATTAAAAGGAAAATCCATTTATAGTATCACACATATCTGCATGTTCCTTTTTAAACACAACCTTTAGCCAAGGGTCATGCTTTCACAAAGTTCACCATGTCACCAGAGTAGTCAAAGCATACATATTGTGTTATGTGACTGTGGCCTTAACTTTCACATACTAAATAATTAATACACCAAAACATCTGTGTCCATGGAAACCTCATCAGCTAACAACACCGCTTGACGAGAGCGCACAAACAACAATGGCGACAGAAGCAGATACGACATAAATGTGCATATCTGAAAGTAAAAACACATGGCAAACCATTGTTCAGTAAAGGTTTCGATTACAGTAAGTAATATAATAACAATAATTGTTGATTCTCAAATGCAGCTTATTAAAATGCTAACATTTTGGGTCGTGGCTCTCTGTTCCGAGTGTAACCATTTCTAGATACATTATTCACAAATACACGCTACAATAGACTGTCCAATCAACCCCCTAATGATTTCTGCTATTCCTTCACTGTCACTCCTCTCCCATTATTCACTTTATTTTCATGTGTGTGTGTGTGTGTGTGTGTGGCTTGTTTAATGCACTGCAGGTTGGCTCCTGCAGCAGGTCTGGCCAGATAAGAGCAGCACACAGCTTTCTGCTTAGAGAGAGAAAGAGAGCGAGAGACTCTTCACTCACATAAACCATTAAATTCTAATGATGGGGCCACCAGCATTTAAACTTGGATCCATAGCACCCCCTGTGGGTGATTAGATGAGTGGCAGCCAAAGTGCTGGGGTGCTTTTTTTTTTTACTGGGTGTTCAGTTCAGTGTTTGTGATGCACCCCACTGCTGACTGAGCCACTCAGGGCAATTGTTTGGAGTTAATTAGTCAAAAGATGCAGCAACAACTGTTTTCTGTGACCAAAAAAAGCAGACAGAGGTCAGGGTCAGCAGGACAGACGGGGAAGAAAGCAAAAGAAGTGAAACCAGGAAGTGGAAGCTAAAGAGGGAGAGAGCTAAACCTTTAGTGACTTTTAAAAAAAATGTTAAATGTGAATAAATCAGAGGTGAAATTCACACAAAGGTACAATTAATATATTGCTCCGGTGTATCTAACCTGTCTGTGTCTTTCATACCTTCTGTGGATGGCAGTGACTGTGACCTTTGTGGTTGTGATGAAAACCAGAATACAGGCATAAAGTAATTGGTATTATGAACTCCATGCAATCATCTGTGACGTCACATCATGCATGGTGTTTTACATCACACTGTTGAACTCACAGCTACGCTCAGTGAACTGAAATACATTTGTGACTCACTCCGTGTCCCCAGTTTGATGGCAACATACAACAAGCTGACATGAATTAAACATCTCTCTAAAAAGATAATTCAGGGTGTTTTCTTTAAGTTACAGTTATGCGAGGTAGTGCCATGTACACCAGTGTGTGGACAGCCATTCAGTGAATGTCCACACACTGTGTTCAAAGCCGAGGCTGAGCTCTCATCAGGTCATAAACGTCAGCTTGTGTGACATGTGTGTTGTTTGAGTCCGAGGCTCCACTGACCATAAAATTTCAGTTTATCTTTCCCTCGTGTCAACAGGGGACGGCTGATTGTCCAAGACAGAGGAAGAGCGAGACAAACAGTCCCATTTACATTAAATGAGTCAACATGTCAGTGTGAAAAGTACAAGCTGTTCCTTCTCCTCTTCTGTTGTTTTTTTCCCTCATCCTCCTCCTCCTCCTCCTCCACTTCTACACACAAATAAGGGAACTATTTTTGTCAAGAGCAAGATGTCGCTCTCTCACACACTGAAGTTTAGAGTTAAGACTGAGCTTAATACTTGAGCCATGACTGGTTGCTGATTGAGGTTTGTTTAGACATGTACTCACGTGGTGAAGTGAAGTCCAAACTTTGTCCGTAGGTTTTAACTGAATGTGTTTGTTGCCTTTACTCTGTCCATACTCTTTACTCTGTGCACACAGTCACAAACTGTTTGCTTCTCCCTCATCATGAACACCTGTGAAAGGCTGGCATGCGCCACCATACACCTCACACCCCCTGCTGCTCAGGAGGAATATGCAAGAAGAAAATACTAATTCATCTCTCACTGGCCAATTAATTACAGACAACTATCCAACTGCTTGTTAATTCAAATATTTAATCAGCTAATCACAGGGCAACGCCTCAATGCATTCAGGCCTTCTCATCAGAATGGGGAAGAGAAAAATGATTTAATTAACCGGTGCTTGGTGCCAGAGGAGCTGGTCTGTGTATTTCAGGAACTGTTGATCTGCTGGGATTTTCACGCATAATCAGCTCTGGGGTTTGCAGAGAATGATCCGGAAATATCCTAAAAGAAAACAGAAAAGAGAGAAAAATCCAGTGAGCAGCAGCTCTCTGGGCGAATGATGCCAGAGGTCAGAGGAGAATGAACAAACTGGTTAGAAATGATAGAAAGGCAACAGTGACTCAAACAAGCCACAACCAACTCTGAACACACACCACATCAAACCTATACACAGGCAGAGGAGCACACCAGGTGCCACTTCTGCCACTTTATTAGGTGACCTGTGTACCTAATAAAGTGGCTGATTAGTGTACGAGTCCTCAACCTCACTGTCTCTTCCTCTCTGTCATCAATGAGACCCTAGCTGCTGCCAGACTCATTCCCTGCTCGGTGAGCGAAGGCCAGCCTGGTCAAGTTCCTGAAGTGGTGCTACAGTGAGCCATTTTTCTCTCTTTACCTAAAGTGTCTGAATGTATGGCCAACAAGTCTGAGCTGTGATCCAGCCCACACTTCCTGTGAAGAGGAGGTCAAAGACTCTAACATGCTCCTTTCACCCACACAGCAGTTTGATGAAATGACCCTAAAACAAAACCCAAAAGCCTGCAGGCTTTCATTTGTTTGTCATACTTATATTATCTGCCATCACCTGCCAAGACACAGCACAGTGTAAAATCACTGCTGCCTTCACAGACGTGTATGGTGACTGACAGCACCGCCCTTTTCGACGCTGCACTTTTCTTCCCCCCTGACAAATCATCACAGGGTAATGTAATGTAGTGTAATGTAAAACCCTCTCGCTGAAAAGCGTGCTCCCTTTGATTATGTGTCACAGCTGACAAGAAGGAGGCATGTTTTGATATTTCCTCCTGTCTGTCTTTCACACTGCAAAGCAGCATGCTATGTTAATTTGACACTTAAAACTAGAAGCTGCTTTGTGTTGCATCTGGTTTTGAGGAGTTTGATGATTTATTTTATCTAGTTTGTTTTTGATCCACTGGCAGAAAAGGCAAAGTCAATTTACATCTTTTCTTTTCTTTTCTTTTCTTTTCTTTTTTTCCTTTTTCCATGTTAGCCACTGCAAATATTTTTCAGTATTGTCAAAAAGCAACATATGCAGAAATATAAAATCACGTAAATTATACCCATTGGATCTGATGTGAATGTTCATATGCAAATGATGTGTTCAAATGTTAGTACATGTCAGTGAAAGCTAATGTAATTTACGTTGATAAAAACAACTCACGTAAACTCAAATTAGATGTCATACATTTTGATTTCAATCAGTGCAAATATGTAATTAATATATACTATATTTATGCAGTAGAATCCATCTGTTTAATGTGCAATACAAGCGGTTAGATGATGACTGACTGACTGACTGACATCTTGTGTCAAACTTTGCTGCCACCTTGTGGATTGTAATCCTTATTACACAATAGAAGGTTGTTTTTGGTGGCGCTCTTTGAACATCAGATGCATTGTGTGGTTATGTGATTAAAGACATGTGGACATCCACATTAATTTGTCTTTAAAATGTCTCTGTTTTGCTTCAGTTTGGTGTCAGAGATATGTTGACTTAAGTTGTCCTGCACTGAGTCCTGAACTCCATGAACCCCATCAAACACCACTGACATGACCTGGAAAGCAGGACCTCAGACCTCACAACCAAAGTGTTACCATACAGTACTGTTGTTGTCTTAGCAATGCTACAATGACTCTACAGTATAATTATTCCTCTACACTTTATTGATATACAGCCAGAAAACATGTATGAAATAATTTACTCCTACAGGTTAAAGTATTGAGAGTGACCTACCCTTTCACTATGTAAGTTAAAACGTTGGTAGTGTATAGTTAGAACAATATATTGCAATAACAATATGCAATAGATTATTATTCTTACAATATATGTATTATGTATATATATATATTAACAACTTGGTAAATAAAACCAACTTTCAGTCATTAAATAATCACAGAATTTAACAGACAAAAAAACAACAAGACGGTCAGGTCTAACGTTTCTTAATTTCTTCTTTAACTTCTTGCTTTTTATTTTATAGCGAGGAAACAAACACAGCAAGAAGACCCAGGTTCACGACCCGGTCAGAACAAGGGCCTTCCTGCATGGAGTCCACGAACACTGGAGATGTGAGAGTGGGTGGCCTATGTCAACTGGGATTTGCACCAGATAAAGTGGTAGAAGGTAGAAGATCGATGAATGAATGAATTCATTAATTAATTAATGAAACAACTAAAAATTATACACTCTAGCTACAGCGAAAACATGTATGAACAGCATTCTTGTTAAAAAAAAAGTGTCTCTCTTGTTTATTTACAATGAAAACACTTTATTCATCATGTTGTATCATTTCGCTGAAAATATAACAGACCAGTAAAAAGGAAATTCATATCGTATTTCATACACCTTCAGTTTGAATCAGCACAGACGATTGATCGGACGGCTTTTCTGTGGCGCATGAGGAGAATGTCATCGTTCATCATAACATCATAACTATTCAGTGATTACAGTAAATATAGGAACACAAAAGCCCACAAGTCTATAGTAGTGTTGTGCCATGCTGGCATGGCGGGCAGTTAGAATAAAACTATTGAAGCGTCACTTATGCATGCACGGTATATTGTCGACATAACCTGGAGTAAAAGAGCAGTACAGGACATCAAAAGCACTGAGAGGAACACAGAAAAATCATCTCTAAGACTGTGCAACTCTGCTCAATAACAAAGGCCTATGTTAAAAGCTTTGCATTACACATTATACACAGGTTATCCTTCAGTATGTGCTCCTAGGACATACAAAATAGTCAGCTAGTAGAAAGCGCATGACACATAGCATAACAGCTAAGTGATATATAAGCACTGTGATGCTAATTATAGTAATATAATAATACAGCAATAGGTGCAATCTTCCCTCTCCACGTGTCTCTATTCACTCTGCGTTTCAGTGTATTTTACATTTACATTAGTATGATGACAGAGCTGTCGTACATGGCACTTCAGAATCACTAGTCAACAAATGAGCTCACGTCAACCATTCTGAATAAACAGAGAAAATAAATAAATGAACCAATATCCTTTTCAAGTTCTCGCAAGGAATGTGTGCTGTTTACAGATACACATGGACACACACACACACACACACACATATAAAGAAAAATAAGGTGGGGAAAAAAAGGTCTGTTTTCATTTTTGAAGGTTTGCCTTTCTTCTGAACTTGTTTGAAGAACTGTTTTCTGTATGTGTGACAGCTCAGGTTGCTGATTATGTAAACTGTGAAACACAGAATCTGCTCTCTGCGATGTTCACCTGTGAATCTTCTACATTTGCTCTCCCTCACACTGCACCGCTCTCAAAAAGCTATTCATTCATCCAAACTCCCTGTGACAATGAGGAAAATGAAATCTGAAATGAATCTTAGTGTTTGTCTCCTCTTGATGGTAAGAAAGCTCTCAGCTGTAATCCATCCTCTCTGCTTGTCTCCAGCATGTCTCCAAGACAAGAGCATCGTCTTACCAATTAGTAAGCAGGCTGCAGGCTGATCACTAAGGATAACTTTAGGATGGACATATTTGGACTGTACAGGGAAGTGTAATGACAAGCGTAGCTAAGTGAAAAACCTGCCTGATGATTGACAAAAGCTAGATGTTCCAGTAAGATAACTTCAAAAGACAGGAGGGTGCCATGCTCTTAAAAATACATTGTTAAAAATTCCGCAGATGGGCCACAGATTTCTAGACATGGTTATTACCCTGGGCCAACAAGACAGCAGCTTTTCCATTGTTTCTTTCTAAACACATGTTTTGTTGAGGTCAACTTTCACTGGAAGTGGCCCCGCCTCCTGGCTCTCCTCTGATTCTTTCATAGCGACAGCGATCACAGGAGTCAGGTGGTACGGGCTGACTTTGTGGGCATTGTCCAGAAACTCTTTGTCTCCGTTGATGCTCAGCTGGAAAGACACAAAGACAGAAGCTTTGATAAAACATGCAGGACTTCACCGTGTGTGGACGTTTACATTTTGAAAGCTGCTTCACTAAAGCACTTTAGGTATATTATGAGTTATATACAGTAGTGCTATACTCTGACAGCTTTCAGGGACATTCAGGCTACATCCAAACTACTTTTTCAGACAAAAATGAATTGTGTGTATGTGATTTGTGTATCAGAAGTGATCTGCATCCATACTGGTCATGTACGTGTCACTGTAGGGAATCAGGGTCATGCATTTCAGAATGTTTCAGAATGTACAACAAGCAAATGGTAAAGAGAAGTAGTAGACCAGCAAAAAGAGGAATTTGAAACTGAAACTAAGTGTTTAGATTTAGGATCTCAGGAAACAAATGTCGGTAAATGTATCATCATTGTCAAAGGTCTCTGTTTCTGTCCACAAAGACAAAAATGCTGCCCTCCTTTTAAAATCACAATGGAGCCAGCACCATTTTCAATTGTCTCTATTTTTGGTGCTGTAAAACGCAGAGATAATGTGGCCAGCAGATGGATGTGGAATTTTAAATCACTTTTATACATTTAAGATGAAGTAGTGAGGATGTAACCTCAGTGTGGGTGGTCTGGTAGTAAACCTCTAAAGAAATGTTCAGGTATTCCAAAAAATGAGCCACAACTCCACAACTCTGGCACCTGAGTTTATCCTCTTTTCATCAAACATGTTCTATATATACTGATGTCAGCTAAGGACAGGAAGTTAGCCATCGACAACAGCAGCTGCAACTGCATTAGACAATTTAAGGTCGTAAACATCGATGTGAAAGTGGCAAACAGTCTTAAGTGAGTACATTGTAGGATAAACTGCGTGTGTGTCTTCATACTGTGTCTGCCTGTGGGTTCAGGAGTTTACGTCAACACACGTATAAGAATGATGATGCTGTTTAGGATTATTACTACATTAATAAGAATATACAGTAGCAACACACTAAAAACAGCTACACTGCACTATACGATACACCAAAGACCTTTAACTTTTAGATTAGATTTTAACAATGTAACCGTAATCAATACAGGCTACATTATCAATACAGGCTACATTATCAATATATAGGATATAAACATATCACAGAACAAGCACATGGATGTCGGACAGTGGACAGACCTCACACTGTTGTTAGTTGTGTGACACTGAACTGGTCTGAACACAATTTCACGAGCAGCATGGTGGTAAAGTGGTATAGAAAAATCTTCATACAAAACTTTGTGCTTCTCTTGTTTATCCATATGCACGTGTGTTAATGAGAGCCTGAGCTCATGTGTGTACACACCTGTGTCTTAATGTGCTGCTCAGGTGCAGTGACGAGGCTGGCACAGCTGAGCCAAAGCATGACCATGATGGACAGGAAGAGACAGGCCGCTAGAATCCACCGCGGAAGACCTGAACGTCTGGAGGACAAAAACGTCATAACATGAAGCACAACTAACCTAAATGGAAATGAATGCTTAAATCACATTTTATACACTTTCAGTGATTCCAGAACACAATTAGGAAATTGAACTAAGGATTTTCAACCACCAACTACTTAAAATAGTGTTGTAAATCCTTGACAAAATCATATTAACATATGTAATATTATGATATCTGTGTAATGAATAGTCATCGGCCCAAACAATACTCAGTATCAGTATTGGTCCGATACTGGTCAAAATCACAGGATCGGATATCCGACAGATAAAAATCAGGCAAAATCCGACACAATCCAAACATTGCAAGTATCGCAGGCTTCTCTATGCACAGACTGTAAAAATGTAAATACAAATCAGTATTTCTTCTACACACAGTTGGAGAATGATGTATTTGAAACAAATGTGTTGGGAACAGATTAATGGTTTAAAAGGTCTCAAATGACTGTATCGGACTGATATCATAAATGGCAGATACTCGTGTCTGAGATATCGGTATCGGACATGAAATGTGGTATTGTGTCATCCGAAAGAATGAAGAGAACGTGCAGGATTATTTAGTTTGTCTATGAACCATGTTGTCTCAGACAGAAAGCAGATGTCTTAGTAAAGGACTTTGGTCCTAAACTATTCAGTTCTTCACAAACTAGAGTCTCAGCTCACCTTGACATGCAGCCAAGGAAGTCGTGCTCAGCTGTGGGGTCGTCTGCGTGCTGGACAGGGTGCTTCCCTTTACCTCCCGCTTTAGATGCTCCCTTCTCGCCATGTCCCCTCACACCTGCCACGCAACACATTAAATAAGGAAATCAAACTCTCTTGAACGTGGAGACATTGCAGCAACACACACGTAAGCCTACAGTGTGTAAATACAGTGGCATACTCACCGTGAGGTCTCTGGGTGTGGGAGTGGACCTGAGGCCAAGGTTTATCCTCCACGTTGGATCGAGGAGCCTGCAGCTCCGGCAGAGAGTACTCCACCTCCGGCTGACTCTGAGGAGAGGAGAAGAAGAGAAAATGCACGGATTGAAGTAACACTTCAAAGTCACAACACAGAGGAGCTCCAACTACAAACAGTTGGCCAGGAAGCAAGAAGAAGGAAAATCCTTATCAAAACCTGTTCTGTAACTTTTTGAGTGACAAATAGCAATGAAAACACAAACTCCTTGGTGGAGTTTCTTTTGTTTTATTCTTACCGATAAAAGGGCTGATAAATTTGGAGCTGATAATATGGCGTAAATAATGCCTGGACTTCGTTTGTCTCTCAATGTGTTTCTCAAACACCTAAATCTGTTTGGAGAAACACATCAAACACACACACACTGCTGTCAGTATTTGTACAGTTGTGTGTTTCAAACAGTATGTGTGCAGTGTGTATGTGGCTCCCCTGGAGAACTCATTAAAAGAGGATTTTGGAGCCTCCCTCCACTACAACAGCAGCTGTAGTTGGTTGTAACAATACTATTGCTGGCCTCAGCAAACACATGCTCACACACACACACACACACACACAAAAACATAGAAAAGTACAGTATATCCCTCTGGATGTTGTGTCAGTAGTCGCAGTATTTATCGACCCAAACACTTAACCAGATCAATACACTTTGAAAGCTTTTGCTGTGTCGAACATTATAATGCAGGAGCAGCAAAAGTTTGTTTCAATTGTTCCCGTCGGTTCATTTATAAAAGAAAACGATTGATCTGTCCTCTGCTAAATGATCTCTATCACTCATCTGGAGGAACACAACACTGAAACATAAAGCATCTGCGTGTGAGACAGTTTTCTCCTTTGTTGCTGAAAAAAGTCACTTCACAGCCAGGTTTATTAGCCCATAGCAAGCAATGTTTTCTGACAAAGTGCATCAAAACCAGATGTGTTTTCTTTACCAGTTTAAGGTCTGGGGAGACGCAAGGGTAGGTAGATGTGAGCGACGGTTCTCATTGGTTGCAGACTAAAGAGATCTAACCATCAGAATGAGCGGAGCTGGATCTGCATCTGTCATGCATTATGAGAGGGAGTGCAAGAGGTGCTCCGGTTTACAGAGACTCCGAGAGAATGAAAGAAGGGTTTGAGAGTTCAGAAACGTCTCAGCCATAAAGAGACACGGGGTTTAAGACAGAGGAGTGGGTGGACACATTGAGATAGATTCTCCCTTTATAGTATTTTACTATTTTTAAAAGAGCCCAGCGGGTAGATAAATTAATGAAAACACGCATTGGAAAAAGACCGGCTGTGAGCATTTTCCCTTAATCTTGAACGACACAGTGAAGAAGAAACAGGAAATGCAGTGAGACAGGCAGCAAAAGCTCTGGAGTCAAACCAGGGAACTATGTTGGTCTGCACTTAAACCATTCAGCATTCAGGATGCCCCCATTTTTCCTGCTACGCTGGTTTTACTTTGATCATGTTAAATGCTTCTTACACACATGCATGTACCAAAAAATATATGTAATCATGTACATAAACCCAAATGTTTGAGAAGTATATGCTTAAAAAA